>NC_084568.2:8937500-8952500 GCF_033978685.3 Nerophis lumbriciformis
CCTTATTTCTAAAGGGATTAAACTCATTTGTGTCCTCAAAATTCTACACACAAAAACTCATAACGAGAAAGTGAAAAGTATTTATTATTTTTTTATTTTTGCTAATTTATCACAAAATGAAAAGATACACATGTACCGGTACATACAGTCGTGGTCAAAAGTGTACATACACTTGTAAAGAACATAATGTCATGGCTGCCTTGAGTTTCCAATCATTTCTACAACTTTTGTGATTGGAGCACATACTTGTTGGTCACAAAAAAACATTCATGAAGTTTGGTTCTTTTATGAATTTATTATGGGTCTACTGAAAATGTGAGCAAATGTGCTGGGTCAAAAGTATACATACAGCAATGTTCATATTTGCTTACATGTCCCTTGGCAAGTTTCACTGCAATAAGGCGCTTTTGGTAGCCATCCACAAGCTTCTGCTTGCATTTTTGACCACTCCTCTTGACAAAATTGGTGCTAAATTTGTTGGTTTTCTGCCATGGACTTGTTTCTTCAGCATTGTCCACACATTTAAGTCAGGACTTTGGGAAGGACATTCTAAAACCTTCATTCTAGCCTGATTTAGCCATTCCTTTACCGCTTTTGACGTGTGTTTGGGGTCATTGTCCTGTTGGAACACCCAACTGCGCCCAAGACCCAACCTCCGGGCTGATGATTTAAGGTTGTCCTGGAGAATTTGGAGGTAATCCTCCTTTTTCATTGTCCCATTTACTCTCTGTAAAGCACCAGTTTCATTGGCAGCAAAACAGGCCCAGAGCATAATACTACCACCACCATGCTTTACGGTAGGAATGGTGTTCCTGGGAATAAAGGCCTCTTATTTCTCCTCCAAACATATTGCTGGGTATTGTGGCCAAACAGCTCAATTTTTGTTTCATCTGACATCACATGGACAAAGATAAGACCTTCTGGAAGGAAAGTTCTGTGTTCAGCTTGGAAGCGTTGGCTTTCATCCAGGATGTTTCTGTATATAAAAATGAATTCATTCCATTTTGGAATAAGGCTGTAACTTAACATGTGGAAAAAGTGAAGCTCTGTGAATACTTTCCAGATGCACTTTATATTGCTTTGTGTTATTAGTATTACTGACCTGTGACATCCTTTAGCTGTTCCCAGTTCAGACTTTGTGCATCATTTCTCAATGTCTGCTCTGGGGCAATATTACTGCAGTTTGACTGGAGGGCAGTTCAGAGTTTTAGGACTGCAACTGGGACACCTTTTTACAATTTAGCATGACATTTGATATTTAAATAGTTATAACAGATGATTTGCCCGAGGTAGAACCGGTATTGTGAAAATAGTTGTTTTGGTAACTTTAGTTCCAGAAGCATTGCAGTTTATGCTTGTTGTTTATTTGAAAATAATGTGCATATTACTAGTTTTATAGACTGTGTCGGCCTTTTTCGGTGTACTTGAACAGTATATCAAGTAAGAAGCCCCACACAGCAAACTGTGCATGTTACACATACAGTCGCAATCAAAAGTTGACATACACTTGTAAAGAACATCATGTCATGGCTGTCTTGAGTTTCCAATCATTTCTACAACTCTTATTTTTTTGTGATAGAGTGATTGGAGCACATACTTGTTGGTCATAAAAAAAACATTCATGAAGTTTGGTTCTTTTATGAATTTATTATGGGTCTACTGAAAATGTGAGCAAATCTGCCGGGTCAAAAGTATACATACAGCAATGTTAATATTTGCTTACAACAGAGGTGGGTAGAGTAGCCAGAAATTGTACTCAAGTAAGAGTACTGTTACTTTAGAGATTTATTACTCAAGTAAAAGTAAGGAGTAGTCACCCAAATATTTACTTGAGTAAAAGTAAAAAGTATGTTGTGAAAAAACTACTCAAGATGATGAGTAACATACACACACATATCATATATATATATATATATATATATATATATATATATATACTGTATATACACACACACATATATATATACTGTATATACACACACATATATATATATATATATATACACATATATATATGTACATACATTGATATATACAGTATATAATTTATATTTATTTATTTTGCCGTTTTTGTTTACATGTTAAATGTGTTTTAATGAATATACATGCATGTTTAACACATATAGATTCCTTTCTTTCATGAAGACAAGAATATAAGTTGGTGTATTACCTGATTCTGATGACTTGCATTGATTGTAATCAGACAGTAGTGCTGATAACGTCCACGTTTTCAAATGGAGAAGAAAAAAAGTTCCTCCTTTCTGTCTAATACCACATGAAAGTGGTTGTTTTTTGGCATCTTATTTGTCCAGCTTCCATATTCGTTTTTATACACTTTACAAGAAATACATTGGCGGCAAACTCCGTAGCTTGCTCGCTTGTTTGCGCTGGCTTTCGGAGACTCTTATTTTGAAAGCGCAGGCGCGATGGAGCGGCACTTCTATTGTGAAGACAGGAACTGTGCAGTCAGTCTTAAGGCTTTTGACGGGATGTACGGTTGAAATAAAAAAGGGTCTTTTTTCCTTCACACTTTTGATTGATTGATTGGAACTTTTATTAGTAGATTGCACAGTACAGTGCATATTCCGTACAATTGACCACTAAATGGTAACACCCGAATAAGTTTTTCAACTTGTTTAAGTCAGGTCATGTGACCGCCTGGCTCTGTTTGATTGGTCCAACGTCACCAGTGACTGCATCTGATTGGTGGAACGGAGTGAACGTCACCAGTGACTGTATTTGTTGAAACGCAGGCACTATGAAGGTCTGTCTGACAGACCAAAACAAACAAAGCGTGCATTAACAGATCGATAAAAATTAGTAGCGAGTAGCGAGCTGAATGTAGATAAAAGTAGCGGAGTAAAAGTAGCGTTTCTTCTCTATAAATATACTCAAGTAAAAGTAAAAGTATGTTGCATTAAAACTACTCTTAGAAGTACAATTTATCCCAAAAGTTACTCAAGTAGATGTAACGGAGTAAATGTAGCGCGTTACTACCCACCTCTGAGTTTCACTGCAATAAGGCACTTTTGGTAGCCATCCACAAGCTTCTGCTTGAATTTTTGACCACTCCTCTTGACAAAATTGGTGAAGTTCAGCTAAATTTGTTGGTTTTGCCACATGGACTTGTTTCTTCAGCATTGTCCACACGTTTAAGTCAGGACTTTGGGAAGGCCGTTCTAAAACCTTCATTCTAGCCTGATTTAGCCATTCCTTTACCACTTTTGACGTGTGTTTGGGGTCATTGTCCTGTTGGAACACCCAACTGCGCCCAATACCCAACCTCCGGCCTGATGATTTTAGGTTGTCCTGAAGAATTTGGAGGTAATCCTCCTTTTTCATTGTCCCATTTAAAGCACCAGTTCTATTGGCAGCAAAACAGGCCCAGCGCATAATACTACCACCACCATGCTTGACGGTGGGCATGGTGTTCCTGGGATTAAAGGCCTCACCTTTTCTCCTCCAAACATATTGCTGGGTGTTGTGGCCAAACAACTACATTTTTGTTTCATCTGACATGACATGGACAAAGATACTCCTATTTTTTTGTGATTGGAGCACATACTTGTTGGTCACAAAAAAACATTCATGAAGTTTTGTTCTTTTATGAATTTATTATGGGTCTACTGAAAATGTGAGCAAATGTGCTGGGTCAAAAGTATACATACAGCAATGTTAATATTTGCTTACATGTCCCTTGGCAAGTTTCACCGCAATAAGGCGCTTTTGGTAGCCATCCACAAGCTTCTGCTTGAATTTTTGACCACTCCTCTTGACAAATTTGGTGCTAAATTTGTTGGTTTTCTGCCATGGACTTGTTTCTTCAGCATTGTCCACACGTTTAAGTCAGGACTTTGGGAAGGCCATTTTAAAACCTTCATTCTAGCCTGATTTAGCCATTCCTTTACCACTTTTGACGTGTGTTTGGGGGTCATTGTCCTGTTGGAACACCCAACTGCGCCCAAGACCCAACCTCCGGGCTGATGATTTTAGGTTGTCCTGGAGAATTTGGAGGTAATCCTCCTTTTTCATTGTCCCATTTACTCTCTGTAAAGCACCAGTTCCATTGACAGCAAAACAGGCCCAGAGCATAATACTACCACCACCATGCTTGACGGTAGGAATGGTGTTCCTGGGATTAAAGGCCTCACCTTTTCTCTTCCAAACATATTGCTGGGTATTGTGGCCAAACAGCTAAATTTTTGTTTCATCTGACATGACATGGACAAAGATAAGACCTTCTGGAGGAAAGTTCTGTGGTCAGATGAAACAAAAATTGAGCTGTTTGGCCATAATACCCAGCAATATGTTTGGAGGAGAAAAGGTGAGGCCTTTAATCCTAGGAACACCATTCCTATGGTCAAGCATGGTGGTGGTAGTATTATGCTCTGGGCCTGTTTTGTTGCCAATAGAACTGGTGCTTTACAGAGAGTAAATGGGACAATGAAAAAGGAGGATTTACCTCCAAATTCTTCAGGACAACCTAAAATCATCAGGCCGGAGGTTGGGTCTTGGGCACAGTTGGGTGTTCCAACAGGACAATGACCCCAAACACACGTCAAAAGTGGTAAATCAGGCTAGAATGAAGGTTTTAGAATGGCTTTCCCAAAGTCCTGACTTTAAACGTGTGGACAATGCTGAAGAAACAAGTCAATGTCAGAAAACCAACAAATTTAGCACCAATTTTGTCAAGAGGAGTGGTCAAAAATTCAACCAGAAGCTTGCCAGATGGCTACCAAAAGCGCCTTATTGCAGTGAAACTTGCCAAGGGACATGTAAGCAAATATTAACATTGCTGTATGTATACTTTTGACCCAGCAGGTTTGCTCACATTTTCAGTAGACCCATAATAAATTCATAAAAGAACCAAACTTCATGAATGTTTTTTGTGACCAACAAGTATGTGCTCCAATCACAAAAAAATAAGAGTTGTAGAAATTATTGGAAAATCAGCCATGACATTATGTTCTTTACTTTGTTCAAGCTGGTGGAAATACCACAACAATGTCACAGTGATGTTCATTGTGTGGTTACGGACCACACTGAGTGGCAGCTTGTGTTTGCATTGTAGGAAAAAGACCAATAAATGATGGGTTGACACAAGAGTTGTCTAACTGGGGTAAAGGTTAACCACATATCAGCACTTGGGAACCAGTGATAGTATTTTCTAAATATGAAAGATCAAAGACAAGTGTTGGCGTTAACACCCTTTTTTGTGTCTTTTTACACATTGAAATAAAAAAGGACGCGAATTACAAGCAGTATTTATTTTAAAAAAAATAATAATAAAAATTCACCGCCCGGTTTGCTTGTTTTTTTGTTTTTTTTTAATCGTTTTTTTAACACACTGCTGCCTTAACCTATGCAGTCTGGAATCTGACACACAATTATTTGACATTTCTACTTTGTTATTTTTTAACGGAAGGTCAAATGGGACAAATGAAGTAAATAAATACATCCTTTAGCAACTACTTCACTGCCACATTTATTTATTGGAATTGGAATAAACTATGTCAATAATTTATTCAACGTAAAAGTCATTATTCAATATTTAATTAATTTATTTAATGTTTCATGATTTAATGAGTGATTTCATGATAAAATGTATTAATTAATTATCTAATGATTCTGTGTCATTGTGTCATGATTTTATTTTATTCTCACAGAAATGGGACAAAATTCAAGAAATAAATATTATTTATTAGGTATTATTATACATTTTATTATTTCATGATTCAATTAATAATTTCACGATTTAATGAGTGATTTCATGATAAAATGTATTTAATTATCTAATGATTCTGTCTCAGTGTGTCATGATTTTACTTTATTCTCACAGAAATGGGACAAAATTCAAGAAATAAATATTATTTATTAGGTATTATTATACATTTTATCATTTCATGATTCAATTAATAATTTCACGCTTTAATGAGTGATTTCATGATAAAATGTATTTAATTATCTAATGATTCTGTCTCAGTGTGTCATGATTTTACTTTATTCTCACAGAAATGGGACAAAATTCAAGAAATAAATATTATTTATTAGGTATTATTATACATTTTATCATTTCATGATTCAATTAATAATTTCATGATTTAATTAGTGATTTCATGATAAAATGTATTATTTAATTATGAAATGATTCTGTGTCATTGTGTCATGATTTTATTTTATTCTCACAGAAATGGGACAAAATTCAAGAAATAAATATTATTTATTAGGTATTATTCTACATGTTATTATTTCATGATTCAATTAATAATTTCATGATTTAATTAGTGATTTCATGATAAAAATGTATTATTTAGTTATGAAATGATTCTGTGTCATTGTGTCATGATTTGATTTTATTCTCACAGAAATGGGACAAAATTCAAGAAATAAATATTTATTAGGTATTATTACACATGTTATTATTTCATGATTCAATTAATAATTTCATGATTTAATTAGTGATTTCATGATAAAATGTATTATTTAATTATGAAATGATTCTGTGTCATTGTGTCATGATTTTATTTTATTCTCACAGAAATGGGACAAAATTCAAGAAATAAATATTTATTAGGTATTATACATTTTATTATTTCATGATTCAATTAATAATTTCACGATTTAATGAGTGATTTCATGATAAAATGTATTTAATTATCTAATGATTCTGTCTCAGTGTGTCATGATTTTACTTTATTCTCACAGAAATGGGACAAAATTCAAGAAATAAATATTATTTATTAGGTATTATTCTACATGTTATTATTTCATGATTCAATTAATAATTTCATGATTTAATTAGTGATTTCATGATAAAATGTATTTAATTATGAAATTATTCTGTGTCATTGTGTCATGATTTGATTTTATTCTCACAGAAATGGGACAAAATTCAAGAAATAAATATTATTTATTAGGTATTATTACACATGTTATTATTTCATGATTCAATTAATAATTTCATGATTTAATTAGTGATTTCATGATAAAATGTATTATTTAATTATGAAATGATTCTGTGTCATTGTGTCATGATTTTATTTTATTCTCACAGAAATTGGACAAAATTCAAGAAATAAATATTTATTAGGTATTATACATTTTATTATTTCATGATTCAATTAATAATTTCACGATTTAATGAGTGATTTCATGATAAAATGTATTTAATTATCTAATGATTCTGTCTCAGTGTGTCATGATTTTACTTTATTCTCACAGAAATGGGACAAAATTCAAGAAATAAATATTATTTATTAGGTATTATTCTACATGTTATTATTTCATGATTCAATTAATAATTTCATGATTTAATTAGTGATTTCATGATAAAATGTATTTAATTATGAAATTATTCTGTGTCATTGTGTCATGATTTGATTTTATTCTCACAGAAATGGGACAAAATTCAAGAAATAAATATTATTTATTAGGTATTATTATACATGTTATTATTTCATGATTCAATTAATAATTTCATGATTTAATTAGTGATTTCATGATAAAATGTATTATTTAATTATGAAATGATTCTGTGTCATTGTGTCATGATTTTATTTTATTCTCACAGAAATGGGACAAAATTCAAGAAATAAATATTATTTATTAGGTATTATTATACATGTTATTATTTCATGATTCAATTAATAATTTCACGATTTAATGAGTGATTTCATGATAAAATGTATTTAATTATCTAATGATTCTGTCTCAGTGTGTCATGATTTTACTTTATTCTCACAGAAATGGGACAAAATTCAAGAAATAAATATTTATTAGGTATTATTATACATTTTATTATTTCATGATTCAATTAATAATTTCACTATTTAATGAGTGATTTCATGATAAAAATGTATTTAATTATCTAATGATTCTGTCTGTGTGTCATGATTTTACTTTATTCTCACAGAAATGGGACAAAATTCAAGAAATAAATATTATTTATTAGCTATTATTATACATTTTATTATTTCATGATTCAATTAATAATTTCATGATTTAATTAGTGATTTCATGATAAAATGTATTATTTAATTATGAAATGATTCTGTGTCATTGTGTCATGATTTTATTTTATTCTCACAGAAATGGGACAAAATTCAAGAAATAAATATTATTTATTAGGTATTATTATACATTTTATTATTTCATGATTCAATTAATAATTTCATGATTTAATTAGTGATTTCATGATAAAATGTATTTAATTATCTAATGATTCTGTCTCAGTGTGTCATGATTTTACTTTATTCTCACAGAAATGGGACAAAATTCAAGAAATAAATATTATTTATTAGGTATTATTCTACATGTTATTATTTCATGATTCAATTAATAATTTCATGATTTAATTAGTGATTTCATGATAAAATGTATTATTTAATTATGAAATGATTCTGTGTCATTGTGTCATGATTTGATTTTATTCTCACAGAAATGGGACAAAATTCAAGAAATAAATATTTATTAGGTATTATTCTACATGTTATTATTTCATGATTCAATTAATAATTTCATGATTTAATTAGTGATTTCATGATAAAATGTATTATTTAATTAGGAAATGATTCTGTGTCATTGTGTCATGATTTTATTTTATTCTCACAGAAATGGGACAAAATTCAAGAAATAAATATTATTTATTAGGTATTATTCTACGTGTTATTATTTCATGATTCAATTAATAATTTCATGATTTAATGAGTGATTTCATGATAAAATGTATTTAATTATCTAATGATTCTGTCTCAGTGTGTCATGATTTTACTTTATTCTCACAGAAATGGGACAAAATTCAAGAAATAAATATTTATTAGGTATTATTACACATTTTATCATTTCATGATTCAATTAATAATTTCACGCTTTAATGAGTGATTTCATGATAAAATGTATTTAATTATGTAATGATTCTGTGTCAGTGTGTCATGATTTTACTTTATTCTCACAGAAATGGGACAAAATTCAAGAAATAAATATTATTTATTAGGTATTATTCTACATGTTATTATTTCATGATTCAATTAATAATTTCATGATTTAATTAGTGATTTCATGATAAAATGTATTTAATTATGAAATTATTCTGTGTCATTGTGTCATGATTTGATTTTATTCTCACAGAAATGGGACAAAATTCAAGAAATAAATATTATTTATTAGGTATTATTATACATGTTATTATTTCATGATTCAATTAATAATTTCATGATTTAATTAGTGATTTCATGATAAAATGTATTATTTAATTATGAAATGATTCTGTGTCATTGTGTCATGATTTTATTTTATTCTCACAGAAATGGGACAAAATTCAAGAAATAAATATTTATTAGGTATTATTATACATTTTATTATTTCATGATTCAATTAATAATTTCACGATTTAATGAGTGATTTCATGATAAAATGTATTTAATTATCTAATGATTCTGTCTCAGTGTGTCATGATTTTACTTTATTCTCACAGAAATGGGACAGAATTCAAGAAATAAATATTATTTATTAGGTATTATTAAGCATTTTATCATTTCATGATTAAATTAATAATTTCACGCTTTAATGAGTGATTTCATGATAAAATGTATTTAATTATGTAATGATTCTGTGTCAGTGTGTCATGATTTTACTTTATTCTCACAGAAATGGGACAAAATTCAAGAAATAAATATTATTTATTAGGTATTATTCTACATGTTATTATTTCATGATTCAATTAATAATTTCACGATTTAATGAGTGATTTCATGATAAAATGTATTATTTAATTATGAAATGATTCTGTGTCATTGTGTCATGATTTTATTTCATTCTCACAGAAATGGGACAAAATTCAAGAAATAAATATTTATTAGGTATTATACATTTTATTATTTCATGATTCAATTAATAATTTCACGATTTAATGAGTGATTTCATGATAAAATGTATTTAATTATCTAATGATTCTGTCTCAGTGTGTCATGATTTTACTTTATTCTCACAGAAATGGGACAAAATTCAAGAAATAAATATTATTTATTAGGTATTATTCTACATGTTATTATTTCATGATTCAATTAATAATTTCATGATTTAATTAGTGATTTCATGATAAAATGTATTTAATTATCTAATGATTCTGTCTCAGTGTGTCATGATTTTACTTTATTCTCACAGAAATGGGACAAAATTCAAGAAATAAATATTATTTATTAGGTATTATTATACATGTTATCATTTCATGATTCAATTGATAATTTCACGGTTTAATGAGTGATTTCATGATAAAATGTATTTAATTATCTAATGATTCTGTCTCAGTGTGTCATGATTTTACTTTATTCTCACAGAAATTGGACAAAATTCAAGAAATAAATATTATTTATTAGGTATTATTATACATTTTATCATTTCATGATTCAATTAATAATTTCACGCTTTAATGAGTGATTTCATGATAAAATGTATTTAATTATCTAATGATTCTGTCTCAGTGTGTCATGATTTTACTTTATTCTCACAGAAATGGGACAAAATTCAAGAAATGAATATTATTTATTAGGTATTATTATACATTTTATCATTTCATGATTCAATTAATAATTTCATGATTTAATGAGTGATTTCATGATAAAATGTATTATTTAATCATGAAATTATTCTGTGTCATTGTGTCATGATTTTACTTTATTCTCACAGAAATGGGACAAAATTCAAGAAATAAATATTTATTAGGTATTATTCTACATGTTATTATTTCATGATTCAATTAATAATTTCATGATTTAATTAGTGATTTCATGATAAAATGTATTATTTAATTATGAAATGATTCTGTGTCATTGTGTCATGATTTTATTTTATTCTCACAGAAATGGGACAAAATTCAAGAAATAAATATTTATTAGGTATTATTATACATTTTATTATTTCATGATTCAATTAATAATTTCACGATTTAATGAGTGATTTCATGATAAAATGTATTTAATTATCTAATGATTCTGTCTCAGTGTGTCATGATTTTACTTTATTCTCACAGAAATGGGACAAAATTCAAGAAATAAATATTATTTATTAGGTATTATTCTACATGTTATTATTTCATGATTCAATTAATAATTTCATGATTTAATTAGTGATTTCATGATAAAATGTATTAATTAATTAATTATCTAATGATTCTGTGTCTGTGTCATGATTTGATTTTATTATCACAGAAATGGGACAAAATTCAAGAAATAAATATTATTTATTAGGTATTATTCTACATGTTATTATTTCATGATTCAATTAATAATTTCACGATTTAATGAGTGATTTCATGATAAAATGTATTATTTAATTATGAAATGATTCTGTCATTGTGTCATGATTTTATTTTATTCTCACAGAAATGGGACAAAATTCAAGAAATAAATATTATTTATTAGGTATTATTATACATTTTATTATTTCATGATTCAATTAATAATTTCACGATTTAATGAGTGATTTCATGATAAAATGTATTTAATTATCTAATGATTCTGTCTCAGTGTGTCATGATTTTACTTTATTCTCACAGAAATGGGACACAATTCAAGAAATAAATATTATTTATTAGGTATTATTATACATTTTATCATTTCATGACTAAGTTAATAATTTCACGCTTTAATGAGTGATTTCATGATAAAATGTATTTAATTATGTAATGATTCTGTGTCAGTGTGTCATGATTTTACTTTATTCTCACAGAAATGGGACAAAATTCAAGAAATAAATATTATTTATTAGGTATTATTATACATTTTATCATTTCATGATTCAATTAATAATTTCACGCTTTAATGAGTGATTTCATGATCAAATGTATTTAATTATCTAATGATTCTGTCTGTGTGTCATGATTTTACTTTATTCTCACAGAAATGGGACAAAATTCAAGAAATAAATATTATTTATTAGGTATTATTACGCATTTTATCATTTCATGATTAGATTAATAATTTCACGCTTTAATGAGTGATTTCATGATCAAATGTATTTAATTATGTAATGATTCTGTGTCAGAGCGTCATGATTTTATTCTGGCAGAAATGGGACAAAATTCAAGAAATAAATATTATTTATTAGGTATTATTCTACATGTTATTATTTCATGATTCAATTAATAATTTCATGATTTAATTAGTGATTTCATGATAAAAATGTATTATTTAATTATGAAATGATTCTGTGTCATTGTGTCATGATTTTATTTTATTCTCACAGAAATGGGACAAAATTCAAGAAATAAATATTTATTAGGTATTATTATACATTTTATTATTTCATGATTTAATTAATAATGTCACGATTTAATGAGTGATTTCATGATAAAATGTATTTAATTATCTAATGATTCTGTCTCAGTGTGTCATGATTTTACTTTATTCTCACAGAAATGGGACAAAATTCAAGAAATAAATATTATTTATTAGGTATTATTATACATTTTATTATTTCATGATTCAATTAATAATTTCACGATTTAATGAGTGATTTCATGATAAAATTTATTTAATTATCTAATGATTCTGTCTCAGTGTGTCATGATTTTACTTTATTCTCACAGAAATGGGACAAAATTCAAGAAATAAATATTATTTATTAGGTATTATTCTACATGTTATTATTTCATGATTCAATTAATAATTTCATGATTTAATTAGTGATTTCATGATCAAATGTATTTAATGATGTAATGATTCTGTGTCAGAGCGTCATGATTTTATTCTGGCAGAAATGTGACAAAATTCAATAAATAAATATGATAATTTATTAGTTATTATTGGGGACGGCATGGGGCAGTTGGGAGAGTGGCCGTGTCAGCAACCTGAGGGTTCCTGGTTTGATCCCCACCTTCTAACAACCTCGTCATATCCGTCGTGTCCTTGAGCAAGACACTTCACCCTTGCTCCTGATGGGTGGTGGTTAGTGCCTTGCATGGCAGCTCCCGCCATCAGTGTGTAAATGTGTGTGTGAATGTAGAAATAGTGTCAAAGCGCTTTGAGTACCTTGAAGGTAGAAAAGCGCTATACAAGTGTAACCCATTTATTTATCACTTTCCGCCGGTGTTTGGTTTTGGTTAAACTTGCCGGGTCAAATGATTAATCATTATTAATTATTGGTCGACCTCAAAAGTAATGCACTCTGCGGTACAATTTCACAAATACCGCATTTGCCGGTATTAGGACTCCCGCGTGTTTTTGTTTTGGTCATGGCGAGCAATAAACCCAGGAGGCGAAGATTCAATGAAAAGTGGCTTCAGGAGCCATGAAGGAAAGAAGAAAGTGACAGAATGTTTATAACTGAATACATTTACATTAGGGATGTCCCGATCCGATATTTGGATCGGATCGGCTGCCGATATTTGCCAAAAATTGCGTATCGGCAAGGCATGGGAAAATGCCGATCCAGATCCAGTTTAAAAGAAAAACCCCGGTCCGTGTTTCCCAACGCACCTATTTAAATAATACATTCCACTTTTCTGCTGCTCCGTAATTTCCGTTCCGCATTTTCCAGCCCACCTTCAACACATCCAAAATTCTCACGCAGTTGCTTTTAGCTGCTGGCATTACACGACAGGCTCTTCTCACTCTTTCCTGTGTCTCCCTCTCACAGACAGCGAGCGCACTACGTCACATACTGTCACGTCATACGTCACATACTGTCACGTCATACGTCACATACGTATACGTCCTCTCCCAGCAGAGAGCGAGGTAGCGGCATGGCTAACGTTAGCTGTGATGCTAGCGCAGCTGCTAAGGTGCGCGCCTGCTCAAGCGTCCTCTGCGCACGGCAAATCTATGCCACGCACAAAATCAAATAAAAAAATAAGCGCATAACAATTTTCGACACACGGACACGACAGAGACAACAGTTTTCGTCATCATTGTTCAAATAGTGTGACGTCTGTCGAGACGCTTATCTCCATTCGGTGCCACACGTCCAGACTCCACACCATCAAAATAGTATATATCTGTATCATGAATCAATTTAAGTGGACCCCGTCTTAAACAAGTTGAAAAACTTATTGGGGTGTTACCATTTAGTGGTCAATTGTACGGAATATGTACTTCACTGTGCAACCTACTATTAAAAGTCTCAATCAATCAATCAAAACACATAGAATCATCATACTGCTGTGATTATATGCATCAAGTGTTCATTCAAGGCTAAGGCAAAATATGGAGATATATATTGTGTATCGCAATATGGCCTTAAAATATCGCAATATTAAAAAAAGGCCATATCGCCCAGCCCTAGTTCAATGATGCCATTTCTGTTTATCATGTATAATTTTGTCTATTTTGTGTTTATCCTTGAATAAACAGGTCAGTTTCTTGTTACCAACCATTGTGTATTATTCAAACTCCCCTAATTCAGCTGGCTAGTACAAGAGTACTAAAACCCTTATCAACATGATTCTGACAACTAAGTAGGCTAAATAACTTTAAACTTTAATACATGCTCGGATAGGCCAGTATCGGTATCGGATCGGAAATGCAAAAACAATATCGGTATCGGATCGGAAGTGCAAAAACCTGGATCGGGACATCCCTAATTTACATATGCATAAAAATGTGTATTATTTAAAAAAACATTTTTTTTTATTTTTCCAAAACACAATATAGAATGTGAGATATGAAAGGATAATGCTTACATTTATCATTTATTTTTTTAAACGCTTACAAAAAATTGGGACCCCGAAAATATACGGCGGGACCCCATTTTTATGACTTGATGTGTCATTTTTGAACATTCCTCGCGCCAACTCTGAAGACGTTGTTCAAAGAAGAATGAATGGAGTAGGAAAGGATTCATATGGCCCAATTAGTCGCAGTTTACCTGACACATGAAACATGACGAATTAGGACTACACTATCCACTTTAGCCGCCAGATGGCAGTAGAGTGTTGAATATATTAAAATGTGGTTTTGTGGCAATTCCAACTTTGACCACAGTTTCTATGTAGAGTGGGCGCTTTCC
>NC_084568.2:8957500-9002500 GCF_033978685.3 Nerophis lumbriciformis
AAAATCTAATTTTTTTAAATTTCAAACGCCCGACCCGCGGATAAAATCTAATTTTTTTTCATTTCAACCGCCCGACCCGCGGATAATCCGCGGACTCCGCGGTTGTGTCCGCAAACCGCGCATCTCTAGCGGACGCTAACCTTCTTTGTGTGGAAATTGTTGATTGTCATTGTACGGATGTACTTTGTGGACGCCATCTGCTCCCCACGCTGTAAGTCTTTGCTGTCGTCCAGCATTCTGTTTTTTTTTTACTTTGTAGCCAGTTCAGTTTTAGTTTCGTTTTCCATAGCCATCAAGTGTCAATGCCTTTTTTAGGGGCACTCGCCTTTTGTTTATTTTTGCTTTAAGCATTAGATACGACGTTTACAAAGCAATTAGCTACCTGCTGCCACCTACTGATATGGAAGAGTATTACACGGTTACTCTGCCGAGCTCTAGACAGCACCAACACTCAATTTTGAGATTATAATTACTGGTTTGCATAAAATATTTTTAACTCAAATAGGTGAAATTACATAATCTCCCACGGCACACCAGACTGTATCTCACAGTGGTTGAAAAACACTGGCATAGATTGTTTTACAGACCATCTTCAAGCCATTTTCTGACCGTAGCTTTAGGATGTGCCGTTTTGTGGGCCGTCTTATTTACGTGGCTCACCTTCAACAGCGCCTTCTCCCCGTCATCTTTGTTGTAGCGGTGTAGCGTGCAAGGACGGGGGTGGAAGAAGTGTCAAAAGATGGCGCTAACTGTTTTAATGACATTCAGACTTTACTTCAATCAATGACGGAGCAGCATCTCCTCATCCGTGGCTCCGTGGAACTCTCTAATAACTAAAGTTCTTCGGGTGAATAATGTAAACTCACTACACCGGTATGTTTTAGCGCTTTCATGGCGAGTTTACTGACAGATATAAGTAAGAACTTTACACTACTTTATATTAGAAATGGCAACAGCGGAGGATCAATGTCACATAACAAGAAGATTGAGAGAAAGAAAAAGCTTATCGACTACAAAGGCGGAGGTGCACAATTTTTCAGGACTTATGCAGATCCCAAATACAGATCAACAGGTACCAGAAGGTAAGAAATGTTTATTTTGCATAATATTGCAAAACAAAACGTCTTACCTTATACACACACCATAATAATACTCCTATGTTGAAGCACAGTACAATACATCAAGCGGTGCGGCTTCATAGCTTACCAAAGTCGTACTAAAACATTTGATGTATTTTTGAGCGCCGTGTGTAATGTTCTATATTTTCAATGGAACATATAAAATGTTGGTGTTATTCACTTGAGTCATATTGCCATCATATTGCAATCTACACATATCTCTTATGTTTGACTGCCATCTACTGGTCGCACTTATCATTATGCAGATCCCAAATACAGATCAGAAGGTAAGAAAAGTTGCTTTTGCATAATATTGCGTAACAAAACGCCAGATAATATGTCTTACCTTATACACACACCATAATAATACTCCTATGTTGAAGCACAGTACAATCCATCAAGCGGTGCGGCTTCATAACTTACCAAAGTCGTACTAAAACATTTTGATAGATTTTTGAACAGCGTGTCTAATGTTTTATATTTTCAATGGAACATATACAATTTTGGTGTTGTTTGCTTGAGTCATATTGCGGTCTACACATATCTCTTATGTGTGACTGCCATCATATTGCAGTCTACACATATCTCTTATGTTTGACTGCCATCTACTGGTCGCACTTATCATTATGCAGATCTCAAATACAGATCAGAAGGTAAGAAAAGTTGCTTTTGCATAATATTGCGTAACAAAACGCCAGATAATACGTCTTACCTTATATACACACACCATAATAATACTCGCATGTTGAAGCACAGTACAATCCATCAAGTGGTTCGGCTTCATAACTTACCAAAGTCATACTAAAACATTTTGATAGATTTTTGAGCGCCGTGTGTAATGTTCTATATTTTTAATGGAACATATAAAATGTTGGTGTTATTTACTTGAGTCATTTTGCCATCATATTGCAATCTACACATATCTCTTATGTTTGACTGCCATCTACTGGTCGCACTTATCATTATGCAGATCTCAAATACATATCAGAAGGTAAGAAAAGTTGCTTTTGCATAATATTGCGTAACAAAGACGCCAGATAATATGTCTTACCTTATACACACACCATAATAATACTCGCATGTTGAAGCACAGTACAATCCATCAAGCGGTGCGGCTTCATAACTTACCAAAGTCGTACTAAAACATTTTGATAGATTTTTGAGCGGCGTGTGTAATGTTCTATATTTTCAATGGAACATATAAAATGTTGGTGTTATTTACTTGAGTCATTTTGCCATCATATTGCAATCTACACATATCTCTTATGTTTGACTGCCATCTACTGGTCGCACTTATCATTATGCAGATCTCAAATACAGATCAGAAGGTAAGAAAAGTTGCTTTTGCATAATATTGCGTAACAAAACGCCAGATGATATGTCTTACCTTATACACACACCATAATAATACTCGCATGTTGAAGCACAGTACAATCCATCAAGCGGTGCGGCTTCATAACTTACCAAAGTCGTACTAAAACATTTTGATAGATTTTTGAGCGGCGTGTCTAATGTTCTATATTTTCAATGGAACACATACAATTTTGGTGTTGTTTGCTTGAGTCATATTGCGGTCTACACATATCTCTTATGTGTGACTGCCATCATATTGCAGTCCACACATATCTCTTATGTGTGACTGCCATCATATTGCAGTCTACACGCATCTCTTATGTGTGACTGCCATCTACCAGTCCCACTTATCATTTCACCATGTACCAAATAAAATAGCTTTGAGGTCGGTAAGCACAACCAAAATGATTCCATACATTAGGCGCACCGGCTTATAAGGCGCACTGTCGATTTTTGAGAAAATTAAAGGATTTTAAGTGCACCTTATAGTCCGAAAAATACGGTGCCTCAACACATTGCATTGGGACAGTTTCTTAAACTTGCATATATTAGTACACAGTTTATTTAGTATTTATATATTAGTACACAGTTTATTTGCATCCAAATACTGACATGCTAAAAGTTTTAAGTGTGGTACGTGCATACACATGTTTTAAGTAACATTTTCCCATAGGTTATAGTTCTCCTATTTTGTTTACAGGAATTGTTCAACATTTTTGGGTAGTAATTTGTTTAAGGAGTAAAATTGTATTGCTCCTGCACACACGAGAGCAGTGCACCTATTGGTATGTAGGAAGAGGGGCGGGACTTGCGGAGTGCAGATAAAGAAAAGCCCTGTTTACACTGCACACCAAATTGGATTTTCTTGCCCTCAAGTGACACATATCTGATTTTTTTTTTTTTTTTTTTGCTAGTCTAAATGCTCCAAAGTGGTTCAAATATGATATTTTCGCATCAGATTCAGGCCAAATCAGTAGGTAGTCCAAATCTGACTGCAGTCTAAACGGCAATGCGACCCGAATGTGACTTTTTTTCGTCAGCTTTCGGCAAGCTATGTCATTTGTTGGCGCGGGGAAAGACACAGCCCGTCAGTGGAAGTGTGTACTTCATCACAACATCCGGTTTCGGGGAGCAAAGTCCATATAAATCCTTTCATACATAATATTACAAAACCCAAAACGTTTATTTTCGTAAATAAAAACAAATTACAATGATTTGCAAATCCTTTTCAACTTATATTCAATTGAATAGACTGCAAAGACAAGATACTTAACATTGAACTGAGAAACTAGATTTTTTTTTGTGTGCAAATAATCATTAACTTAGAATTTAATGGCAGCAACAAATTGCAAAAAAGTTGTCACTGGGGCATTTTTACCACTGTGTTACATGGCCTTTCCTTTTAACAACACTCAAACGTTTGGGAACTGAAGAGAAAATTTTTTGAAGCTTTTCAGGTGGAATTCTTTCCCATTCAGCTTAAGTTGTTCAACAGTCCTCCGTTGTGGTATTTTAGGCTTCATATTGCGCCACACATTTTCAATGGGAGACAGGTCTGGACTACAGGCAGGCCAGTCTAGTACCCGCACTCTTTTACTATGAAGCCATGCTGTTGTAACACGTGGCTTGGCATTGTCTTGCTGAAATAAGCAGGGGCGTCCATGATAATGTTGCTTGGATGGCAACATATGTTGCTCCAAAACCTGTATGTACCTTTCAGCATTAATGGTGCCTTCACAGATGTGTAAGTTACCCATGCCTTGGGCACTAATACACCCCCATACCATCACAGATGCTGGCTTTTCAACTTTGCGCCTAGAACAATCTGGATGGTTCTTTTCCTCTTTGGTCCGGAGGACACAACGTCCACAGTTTCCAAAAACAACCATGTTTGATGAGCATTCCTCAACTTTTTCAGTCTTTTTTGAAACATGTTGCAGGCATCAAATTACAAATGAGCTCATATTTGCAAAAAATAACAAAGTTTTCCAGTTTGATCGTTAAATATATTGTTTTTGCAGTCTGTTCAATTGAATATAGGTTGAAAAGGATTTGCAAATCATTGTATTCTGTTTTTATTTACTATTTACACAATGTGCCATTGGTTTTGGGTTTTGTACATTCATTTATTTTCACGTGAGAAAACACTCATTTTTAAGGTGTGGCGACATTTATTTTATTTTGTAGTAGTAATAACGACTTCCTTGTCCATTTACGGAATTCAGTCGACTTTGTTTGTTTTCGCTTCATGGAACTGCGCATGCAAGTGACGCCAAGGCCACATTGTGCGCGTTTACACTCTGATAAAGATCACATTTTACAGTCAGCTGGAAAAAATGTGATTTGGGCCACTTTTTGGCCTGCAATGTAAATGTAGTCAGATATGGCTCGCAAAAACAAGGTCAAAGTGGAAAGACATCAAAGAGCTCAGAGAAGATAAGGGAGATTTTGCGATCATTTAAAGTAAAAAACCAGACATTGTTGTGAAACGTTTGCGCTCTCAAACAGAACTGACATTTTTCAGATAGTTTTACATCGATCATCCTGCATATTTTATGAGCAACTAACAAGCATCATTTGCATAACAAATGTTTTATTCAAACACGTGAAAACATGTTAGCATTTACAGTTTGTATGCTAATGTGTTGTTCATCCAAAAGTCAAACACCCCTTCTTCAATTAATACCTTTTCAAATGTGTATGTGTTCAATTGTGCATTATATTTATATAGCGCTTTACATAGTGAAACCCAATATCTAAATTACATTTAAACCAGTGTGGGTGGCACTGGGAGCAGGTGGGTAAAGTGTCTTGCCCAAGGACACAACAGCAGTGACTAGGTTGGTAGAAGCGGGGATCGGACCTGGAACCCACAAGTTGCTGGCACGGCCAATCTACCAACCGAGCTGTGCCGCCCCAATTGTCACTCAATTTATCATACTTTATCAGTCTTTTTGTTTATCCATCCATCCATCCATCTTCTTCCGCTTATCCGAGGTCGGGTCGCGGGGGCAGCAGCCTAAGCAGGGAAGCCCAGACTTCCCTCTCCCCAGCCACTTCGTCCAGCTCCTCCCGGGGGATCCCGAGGCGTTCCCAGGCCAGCCGGGAGACATAGTCTTCCCAACGTGTCCTGGGTCTTCCTCGTGGCCTCCTACCGGTCGGACATGCCCTAAACACCTCCTTAGGGAGGCGCTCGGGTGGCATCCTGACCAGATGCCCGAACCACCTCATCTGGCTCCTCTCGATGTGGAGGAGCAGCGGCTTTACTTTGAGCTCCCCCCGAATGACAGAGCTTCTCACCCTATCTCTAAGGGAGAGCCCCGCCACCCGGCGGAGGAAACTCATTTCGGCCGCTTGTACCCGTGATCTTGTCCTTTCGGTCATAACCCAAAGCTCATGACCATAGGTGAGAATGGGAACGTAGATCGACCGGTAAATTGAGAGCTTTGCCTTCCGGCTCAGCTCCTTCTTCACCACAACGGATCGATACAGCGTCCGCATTACTGAAGACGCCGCACCGATCCGCCTGTCGATCTCACGATCCACTCTTCCCTCACTCGTGAACAAGACTCCGAGGTACTTGAACTCCTCCACTTGGGGCAAGATCTCCTCCCCAACCCGGAGATGGCACTCCACCCTTTTCCGGGCGAGAACCATGGACTCGGACTTGGAGGTGCTGATTCTCATCCCAGTCGCTTCACACTCAGCTGCGAACCGATCCAGTGAGAGCTGAAGATCCTGGCCAGATGAAGCCATCAGGACCAAATCATCTGCAAAAAGCAGAGACCTAATCCTGCAGCCACCAAACCGGATCCCCTCAACGCCTTGACTGCGCCTAGAAATTCTGTCCATAAAAGTTATGAACAGAATCGGTGACAAAGGTCAGCCTTGGCGGAGTCCAACCCTCACTGGAAACGTGTCCGACTTACTGCCGGCAATGCGAACCAAGCTCTGACACTGATCATACAGGGAGCGGACCGCCACAATCAGACAGTCCGAAACCCCATTCTCTCTGAGCACTCCCCACAGGACTTCCCGAGGGACACGGTCGAATGCCTTCTCCAAGTCCACAAAGCACATGTAGACTGGTTGGGCAAACTCCCATGCACCCTCAAGGACCCTGCCGAGAGTATAGAGCTGGTCCACAGTTCCACGACCAGGACGAAAACCACACTGTTCCTCCTGAATCCGAGGTTCGACTATCCGGCGTAGCCTCCTCTCCAGTACACCTGAATAGACCTTACCGGGAAGGCTGAGGAGTGTGATCCCACGATAGTTAGAACACACCCTCCGGTTCCCCTTCTTAAAGAGAGGAACCACCACCCCGGTCTGCCAATCCAGAGGTACTGCCCCCGATGTCCACGCGATGCTGCAGAGTCTTGTCAACCAAGACAGCCCCACAGCATCCAGAGCCTAGTTTTTTTTAATTATTTATTATCTATTACCTTTTTTATGTTCATCTGGCTAGACAGTTTTTTTAATTCATTTTTTAAAACATTTTTTTAACGTCAGTAAAAATAATACGCGCATTTATGGGACGAAAGGTCATTTGAAAAATCCTTGTTTGTTTCAACTATTTTTGTGAAAGCCGCATTGAGTGCAAAAAGTGTGTTTTATTTAATTACTCGATTAATCGAAGCAGTCAATCACTAAAATAATCATAACCAAGCATGCATCACTACAGCTCTTGTCTCAAAGTAGGTGTACTGTTACCACCTGTCACATCACACCCTGACTTATTTGGACTTTATTGCTGTTTTCCTGTGTGTAGTGTTTTAGTTCTTGTCTTACGCTCCTATTTTGGTGGCTTTTCCTGTTTTGTTGGTATTTTCCTGT
Source organism: Nerophis lumbriciformis (assembly GCF_033978685.3). Taxonomy (NCBI): domain Eukaryota; kingdom Metazoa; phylum Chordata; class Actinopteri; order Syngnathiformes; family Syngnathidae; genus Nerophis; species Nerophis lumbriciformis. Next base: position 8,964,808 of record NC_084568.2, read on the forward strand.
AGCAGTTTCATGTCATCCTTCCTTTGAGCTATTCCCCGCACCTGCTTTGTTTTAGCAATCAAGACTATTTCAGTTGTGTGGACGCTAACCTTCTTTGTGTGGAAATTGTTGATTGTCATTGTATGGGTGTACTTTGTGGACGCCATCTGCTCCCCACGCTGTAAGTCTTTGCTGTCGTCCAGCATTCTGTTTTTTTTTTTTACTTTGTAGCCAGTTCAGTTTTAGTTTCGTTTTCCATAGCCATCAAGTGTCAATGCCTTTTTTAGGGGCACTCGCCTTTTGTTTATTTTTGCTTTAAGCATTAGATACGACGTTTACAAAGCAATTAGCTACCTGCTGCCTCCTACTGATATGGAAGAGTATTACACGGTTACTCTGCCGAGCTCTAGACAGCACCGACACTCAATTTTCAGATTATAATTACTGGTTTGCACAAAATATTTTTAACTCAAATAGGTGAAATTACATAATCTCCCACGGCACACTAGTGTGCCGCGGCACAGTGCCACTCAAACAGAACTGACATTTTTCAGATAGATTTACATCGATCATCCTGCATATTTTATGAGCAACTAACAAGCATCATTTGCATAACAAATGTTTTATTCAAACATGTGAAAACATGTTAGCATTTACAGTTTGTATGCTAATGAGTTGTTCGTCCAAAAAGTCAAACACCCCTTCTTCAATTAATACCTTTTCAAATGTGTATGTGTTCAATTGTGCATTATATTTATATAGCGCTTTTCTCTAGTGACTCAAAGCGCTTTACATAGTGAAACCCAATATCTAAGTTACATTTAAACCAGTGTGTGTGGCACTGGGAGCAGGTGGGTAAAGTGTTTTGTCCAAGGACACAACGGCAGTGACTAGGTTGGCAGAAGCTGGGATCGAACCTGGAACCCACAAGTTGCTGGCACGGCCAATCTACCAACCGAGCTATACCGCCCCAGTTGTCACTCAATTTATCATACTTTATCAGTTTTTTTGTTTACCGTATTTATCGGACTATAAGTTGCAGTTTTTTTCATAGTTTGGCCGGGCTCCAGTGCGACTTATATATGTTTTTTCCCTTCTTTATTATGCATTTTCGGCAGGTGCGACTTATACTCTGGTGCGACTTATACTTCGAAAAATACGGTATTTTTTTATATAATTATTTATTATCTATTACCTTTTTTATGTTCATCTGGCTAGACAGTTTTTTTTAATTCATTTTTAAAAACATTATTTTAATGTAGGTAACATATAATGATACTTCCGTTGGAAAAGTGCAATTTCAATAATACGCGCATTTATGGGACGAAAGGTCGTTAGAAAAATCCATGTTTGTTTCAACCATTTTTGTGCAAGCCGCATTGAGTGCAAGAAGTGCGTTTTATTTAATTACTCGATTAATCGAACCTGTCAATCACTAAAATAATCGATTGCTTCAGCCCTATGCAGGTTATAGTTTGCTTTGCGCATAATTTTAGCTGTTTGCAAATGCACCTAATTATTACATTTCAATATTTTTGATTAAATAAATAAAGGGTTTGTATGTTCTCTATATCCAACATTATGTGTTATTCGAACTGATCTCTTTTGTAACACGGATAGTTATTTCTCCATATTTCTGCACAATAACTCAGATATGGTAACACTAGCGAGCAGTAGAGAATGTGAAGTGATTTTTGGTCCAGAACATGTTTTGTTTTGTTCATTAATGATGTGTTTATTGTATATTTTTATATGAGATTTCCATCTCATTTTATCATCTACTATTGCACCTATACATTTTATTTATTTTACTCTGTCAATGTCTATTCCGTCTATTTGTATTTGTGTTTGACTTTCTCTTCTATTGTTACCAAATGGCATTATTTTAGTTTTAATGAGATTTAAGGATAGTCTTTTTTGCTCGATGGTAAGATGCATTATCATCTTAAAAAAATATGTCATCATCACCAAACATCCTTTCGATTGATAAGTGTCCAAAATGTCAACATAAACCGCATGGGGTGTGGTGTGGTCTCTCGTTGGTTTGGGGGCTGGCTGTCCCCTGCTTCTCCCGTGCCTTGTCCTCTGTCTACGGTCTGCTGCTGGCTCTTCTGGGCGGCACGGGGGGCCGGGCTCTGGGGTTCCTGTCGCTGGCCGGCCTAGCTGTGTGGGGCCGGTGGTCCCTTGTTCCCTGGGTGCCACGCCCGCTGTTCTGGGTGGCTGGGGCCGTACTCTGGCTCCCGCCAAAAAAAAAAAAAGGATAGTATGTTTTTGTCAAACCATCTCTTTAATTAATGTATTTATTCTGTTATTATTTGTTTTAGCTTCCGTGTGTTCTCTCCTGAACAAAACGCTGTCGTTTTGTCTGCAAATAATACTAACTTTTAAGTCGTTTGTAACTTTACAATTGTCGTTTACACAGAGATTGAACAATTTTGGTCCCAGTATTGATCCCTGGGGTACGCCACAAGATATATTTAGTAGGGGTGTAAAAAAAAAAGTATTTTCTAATGAATTTATTTAATGGAGGATGGGTGTGGTCTCTCTTTGGTTTGGGGGCTGGCTGTCCCCTGCTTCTCCCGTGCCTTGTCCTCTGTTTACGGTCTGCTGCTGGCTCTTCTGGGCGGCACGGGGGGGCCGGGCTCTGGGGTTCCTGTCGCTGGCCAGCCTAGCTGCGTGGGGCCGGTGGTCCCTTGTTCCCTGGGTGCCACACCCGCTGTTCTGGGTGGCTGGGGCCGTACTCTGGCTCCCGCCAAAAAAAAAAAAAGGATTATCTGTTTTTGTCAAACCATCTCTTTAATTAATGTATTTATTCTGTTATTATTTGTTTTAGCTTCCGTGTGTTCTCTCCTGAACAAAACGCTGTCGTTTCGTCTGCAAATAATACTAACTTTTAAGTCGTTTGTAACTTTACAATTGTCGTTTACACAGAGATTGAACAATTTTGGTCCCAGTATTGATCCCTAGGGTATGCCACAAGATATATTTAGTAGGGGTGTAAAAAAAAAAGTATTTTCTAATGAATTTATTTAATGGAGGATGGGTGTGGTCTCTCTTTTGTTTGGGGGCTGGCTGTCCCCTGCTTCTCCTGTGCCTTGTCCTCTGTGTACGGTCTGCTGCTGGCTCTTCTGGGCGGCACGGGGGGCCGGGCTCTGGGGTTCCTGTCGCTGGCCTGCCTAGCTGGGTGGGGCCGGTTGTCCCTTGTTCCCCGCTGTTCTGGGTGGCTGGGGCCGTACTCTGGCTCCCGCCAAAAAAAAAAAAAGGATAGTCTGTTTTTGTCAAACCATCTCTTTAATTAATGTATTTATTCTGTTATTATTTGTTTTAGCTTCCGTGTGTTCTCTCCTGAACAAAACGCTGTCGTTTCGTCTGCAAATAATATGTTTGTAACTTTACAATTGTCTTTTACACAGAGATTGAACAATTTTGGTCCCAGTATTGATCCCTGGGGTACGCCACAAGATATATTTAGTAGGGGTGTAAAAAAAAAAAGTATTTTCTAATGAATTTATTTAATGGAGGATGGGTGTGGTCTCTCTTTGGTTTGGGGTCTGGCTGTCCCCTGCTTCTCCCGTGCCTTGTCCTCTGTGTACGGTCTGCTGCTGGCTCTTCTGGGCGGCACGGGGGGCCGGGCTCTGGGGTTCCTGTCGCTGGCCGGCCTAGCTGCGTGGGGCCGGTGGTCCCTTGTTCCCTAGGTGCCACACCCGCCTACCTGGGTGGCTGGGGCCGTACTCTGGCTCCCGCCAAAAAAAAAAAAAGGATAGTCTGTTTTTGTCAAACCATCTCTTTAATTAATGTATTTATTCTGTTATTATTTGTTTTAGCTTCCGTGTGTTCTCTCCTGAACAAAACGCTGTCGTTTCGTCTGCAAATAATACGTTTGTAACTTTACAATTGTCGTTTACACAGAGATTGAACAATTTTGGTCCCAGTATTGATCCCTGGGGTACGCCACAAGATATATTTAGTAGGGGTGTAAAAAAAAAAGTATTTTCTAATGAATTTATTTAATGGAGGATGGGTGTGGTCTCTCTTTGGTTTGGGGGCTGGCTGTCCCCTGCTTCTCCCGTGCCTTGTTCTCTGTTTACGGTCTGCTGCTGGCTCTTCTGGGCGGCACGGGGGGCCGGGCTCTGGGGTTCCTGTCGCTGGCCGGCCTAGCTGCGTGGGGCCGGTGGTCTCTTGTTCCCTGGGTGCCACACCCGCTGTTCTGGGTGGCTGGGGCCGTACTCTGGCTCCCGCCAAAAAAAAAAAAGGATAGTCTGTTTTTGTCAAACCATCTCTTTAATTGATGTATTTATTCTGTTATTATTTGTTTTAGCTTCCGTGTGTTCTCTCCTGAACAAAACGCTGTCGTTTCGTCTGCAAATAATACGTTTGTAACTTTACAATTGTCGTTTACACAGAGATTGAACAATTTTGGTCCCAGTATTGATCCCTGGGGTACGCCACAAGATATATTTAGTAGGGGTGTAAAAAAAAAAAAGGATTTTCTAATTAATTTATTTAATGGAGGAATGTAGTTAATCACATAACTGGCACCCAATGTTATTAAAAAGTATGGATTTTGAATTGAGAATAGATTCCGTATCGAATTGTGTGGTGCCCAAAGATTCACAGCCCTAATATTAAGCATTGTTTGCTTCCCATATTGCTTCCTGTTGGTTACGTAGCTTCGTACCCAGTTCAAGACCAACCCTCTGATGCCATACCATTCTAACTTGTTAATCAAGATATTATGATTGTGTTAAATGCTTTTGATAGATCCATAAACACTGCAGCTGCACACTGTTTACCATCTATTGCATTGGTTATCTTCTTTGTTATTTCGATTAAGCGAAGCCACTTTTATTGTGAATTTGTCCATTCTGTTGTTGAATATTTTTTTAATTGCATTTAGAAAATTGTGGAAGTGAAAAAACAAGTGTATAGTTTGTAAACTGGTGTTTGTAAGTACAACTTTTGCAAAAGTAATTTTGTTTGAAACAATAGGACGCTGATGTAGGAAAGGACAGCATATTATGCTCATGTAGCATGTGGGGGTAAAATAGCACAACTAATAGGCATTACAAATGGGCATTCTGGCTTAAAGTGGAACATTATCAGCAGACCTATGTAAGCGTCAATATATACCTTGATGTTGCAGAAAAAAGACCATATATTTTTTTAACCGATTTCCGAACTCTAAATGGGTGAATTTTGGCGAATTAAACGCCTTTCTATTATTCGCTCTCGTGACGTCACATCGGGAAGCAATCCGCCATTTTCTCACTTTCGTCGGTGTAACAACACGAACAGGGACGGATTCAAGTTGCACCAGTGGCCCAAAGATGCGAAAGTGGCAAGAAATTGGACGAAATGTGTTCAAAATACGAGGGTGTGGGGAAAGCCGACGAAATGGTCAGTCGTTTGTTCCGCACACTTTACCGACGAAAGCTATGCTACGACAGAGATGGCAAGAATGTGTGGATACCCTGCGACACTCAAAGCAGATGCGGACATCAACTCCAAAACTGGACAGATCAGCTTTCAGGAAAAGAGAGCGGATGAGGGTATGTCTACAGAATATATTAATTGATGAAAACTTTATTCATTTCTCGCGGTTTTACGTAAATTATTATACATAAACTGTGTTTACCAATAATTTAGCTTAAAAACATTTATTTTTTTCAATCATTCGAGTACATTCGGGTAGTCTTGTGTAATGCAGTATTTTGTGTCTATTTAGGTATGGTTAACCTGAGTGCTGAAATCGTGGAAAAATATATGTTCTTAGCGCGCCTAAAATGGGCTGTCTGCACTCTCAAAGTGCATGTTGTTGCCAAATGTATTTCATATGCTGTAAACCTAGTTCATAGTTGTTAGTAATTATCTTATCAGACAGTGTTAAGCCGCTGAAATCCGAGTCTGAATCCTAGCTAATGTCGCTATACCTTGCTGTTTGTTTGTATTGGCTTCACTATGTGACGTCACAGGAAAATGGACGGGTGTATATAACGATGGTTAAAATCAGGCACTTTGAAGCTTTTTTTTAGGGATATTGCGTGATGGGTAAAATTTTGAAAAAAACTTAGAAAAATAAAATAAGCCACTGGGAACTGATTTTTAATGGTTTTAACCCTTCTGAAATTGTGATAATGTTCCCCTTTAATGTCTTATGACTTTTTATACAGTATTAGGATAGAGTACCGCATTTTTCGGACTATAAGGCACACTTAAAATCCTTTCATTTTCTCAAAAATTGACAGTGCGCCTTATAATCCGGTGCGCCTAATGTAGGGCATAATTCTGGTTGTTCTTACTGACCTCGAAGCAATTTTATTTGGTACATGGTGTAATGATAAGTGTGACCAGCAGATGGCAGTCATACATAAGAGATATGTGTAGACTGCAATATGATGGCAGTACACAACACCAAAACTTTAAATGTCCCATTGAGAATATAGAACATTACACACGGCGCTCAAAAATCTGTCAATATGTTTTTAGTACGACTTCGGTAAGCTATGAAGCTAAAGGATTGTCAGCGCATTAAACATACAAGTATTATTATGGTGTGTGTATAAGGTAAGACATATTATCTGGCGTTTTGTTTCGCAATATTATGCAAAAGCAACTTTTCTTACCTTCTGGTACTTGCTGATGTGCATTTGGGATCTGCATAAGTCCTGAATATGGGCGCTCGTCCGCAATTGTAGTCCGTTCCGAAACCGCAGTCATAAGCTTCTTCTTTTTCTCTACCTTCTTATGTGGCATTCAACTTCCGCTGTTGCCATTTCTAATATAAAGTAGCGTAAAGTTCTGACTTATATCTGTCAGTAAACTCGCCATGAAAGCGCTAAAACATACCGGTGTAGTGAGTTGACATTATTCACCCAAGGAACTTTAGTTATTAGAGAGTTCCGGTCGGACGGTTTTTCACGGGACACGTTTCCGGCGTTGATGTTGCACTAGTGAGCCACGGACCATAAGGCAGTGCGCCTTATGGTCCGAAAAATACGGTATTTCTCACATAAATTAAAAAAGAGCCACTTCAAAAAAGGTTACAGGTTAGAACAACTATGGCTGATGTATGTGCTAACTTATTGCATCATTCTTAGAGACTTAGACTTAAAATGTTCTGTACTTCTGTTTCTTCCAAAGGGTAGTCATACCCCTACAAAAGGAGGGGTTTGCCGCTGTCCCATTTGACGCAGGTTTCCATGGTAACAACTCCTCTGCTGGCTTATCTTGATAAGATTGTGGAGAATTGCCAATCGCAAATACCTCACACTGCAATGTCAGGGCTGTTTGACCATGTGTGTGTGTGACTTTAAAACTAATCATTGACGGGTATACATACTATAGTATTTAGCATGTTAGCAATAGTTAGCATGTAGATATATTCATTTAGTGTATGTGTATGCTCGCAAAAAGTGTATGTAGCACTGTAAATAAATGATTTCATGGGGTGATAGAATTCAATTAATTTTGTTAATATAATGCAATCCTATATAACTCAAAACCCATCCATCCATCCATCTTCTTCCGCTTATCCGAGGTCGGGTCGCGGGGGCAGCAGCCTAAGCAGGGAAGCCCAGACTTCCCTCTCCCCAGCCACTTCGTCCAGCTCCTCCCGGGGGATCCCGAGGCGTTCCCAGGCCAGCCGGGAGACTCAAAACAATAACTCAAAACAATAAAGTTAAAAAGCAAGTTACTGTTTTGTGGAACCACTAATTTAAAATGGCAGTGCAATATAAAAACTATACCTAAATATGACACATTTGCCATACTAAAAAAACGGTTGTACTATATTGTCTTATCATGAAATCCTACAAACCCCGTTTCCATATGAGTTGGGAAATTGTGTTAGATGTAAATATAAACGGAATACAATGATTTGCAAATCATTTTCAACCCATATTCAGTTGAATATGCTACAAAGACAACATATTTGATGTTCAAACAGATAAACATTTTTTTTTTTGCAAATTGGGAACAGGTGGGTGCCATGATTGGGTATAAAAGTAGATTCCATGAAATGCTCAGTCATTCACAAACAAGGATGGGGCGAGGGTCACCACTTTGTCAACAAATGCGTGAGCAAATTGTTGGACAGTTTAAGAAAAACCTTTCTCAAGCAGCTATTGCAAGGAATTTAGGGATTTCACCATCTACGGTCCGTAACATCATCAAAGGGTTCAGAGAATCTGGAGAAATCACTGCACGTAAGCAGCTAAGCCCGTGATCTTCGATCCCTCAGGCTGTACTGCATCAACAAGCGACATCAGTGTGTAAAGGATATCACCACATGGGCTCAGGAACACTTCAGAAACCCACTGTCAGTAACTACAGTTGGTCGCTACATCTGTAAGTGCAAATTAAAACTCTCCTATGCAAGGCGAAAACCGTTTATCAACAACACCCAGAAACGCTGTCGGCTTCGCTGGGCCTGAGCTCATCTAAGATGGACTGATACAAAGTGGAAAAGTGTTCTGTGGTCTGACGAGTCCACATTTCAAATTGTTTTTGGAAACTGTGGACGTCGTGTCCTCCGTACCAAAGAGGAAAAGAACCATCCGTACTGTTATAGGCGCAAAGTTGAAAAGCCAGCATCTGTGATGGTATGGGGGTGTATTAGTGCCCAAGACATGGGTAACTTACACATCTGTGAAGACACCATTAATGCTGAAAGGTACATACAGGTTTTGGAGCAACATATGTTGCCATCCAAGCAACGTTATCATGGACGCCCCTGCTTATTTCAGCAAGACAATGCCAAGCCTTGTGTTACAACAGCTTGGCTTAGTAGTAAAAGAGTGCGGGTACTAGACTGGCCTGCCTGTAGTCCAGACCTGTCTCCCATTGAAAATGTGTGGCGCATTATGAAGCCTAAAATACCACAACGGAGACCCCCGGACTGTTGAACAACTTAAGCTGTACATCAAGCAAGAATGGGAAAGAATTCCACCTGAGAAGCTTAAAAAATGTGTATCCTCAGTTCCCAAACGTTTACTGAGTGTTGTTAAAAGTGGTGAACATGCCCTTTCCCAACTACTTTGGCACGTGTTGCAGCCATGAAATTCTAAGTTAATTATTATTTGCAAAAAAAAAAAAAAAGTTTATGAGTTTGAACATCAAATATCTTGTCTTTGTAGTGCATTCAATTGAATATGGGTTGAAAAGGATTTGCAAATCATTGTATTCCGTTTATATTTACATCTAACACAATTTCCCAACTCATATGGAAACGGGGTTTGTACATTTTACTGTAAACTAAATGAATTACAGAGTCAAATCTCATGAAGTCACAACTGCCATGTGCTTCTACTGACTGACAGACGGGATTTAAAGAAAGGAATGAATGGCGACTGCTTGTCAAAAGCACAACAATAGCAGGTGTGTGTGTCTCAATGTTTGAAGCTTGTTAAGTAAGTGTACGCCAACACTTATTGTGTTCAGTCAAAAGTACCTGCCTAATAATGGTTATTTTATACACTATCATTGGTAATTGTTGTAGTATAGAAACATTTTTAATATGGATGGGCATTTTAGTCCATTGCGTTAGTTGCTTATGGAGCGCAGCATAGATAATGCTGCCAGAATAAGTGCCATAAGTGGATGCGGCTCAGCTTCCCGTAGTTTTTATATCATTTTCTTCTTTCCTTTCCATCCATTTTCTATACTGCCCATTCAGTATCACAGGGAGTTGAAGCCTATTCTAGCTGACTCCCACTGATGAGAACCCCAGACTGGTGGATCACAGCCTAAAGCACATCCAGTAGTATCAATATTAGTATCAATGTTTACTTATATAGCCCTAAATCACGAGTGTCTCAAAGGGCTGCACAAGCCATAACGACATCCTCTGCTCAGATCCCACATCAGGGCAAGGAAAAACTCAACCCAATGGGATGACAATGAGAAACCTTGGAGAGGACCGTATAATTCAGTGTAGGTACTAGATACTATATACTAGGGTTGTACGGTATATCGGTACTAGTATAGTTTTGCGGTACTTATGAATAAAAAAACGGTACTATACTCTGTTTGAAAAGTACCGGTTCGCCATATTTTTTTTTTTTACAGGCATGACGGAGCGTCGTCCTTGCCTCCGTGGCGACAAATAAAGTAGGTTTCTTACAAGTATCATCCCTGCAGGCCGAGGAATAGCTAAACAGGCTTCACTACACACCGCTAATGACGCCGTTACTGAATGTAAACAAACGCCATTGGTGGATCTACACCTAACATCCACTGTAATGATACCAAGTACAGGGGCATATCTAGTCGATACTACTATGACTACATCTAGGGATGTCCGATAATATCGGGCTGCCGATATTATCGGCCGTTAAATGCTTTAAAATGTAATATCGGAAATTATCGGTATTGGTTTCAAAAAGTAAAATGTATGTCTTTTTTAAAACGCCGTAGGGAGAAGTACAGAGCGCCAATAAACCTTAAAGGCACTGCCTTTGCGTGCCGGCCCAATCACATAATACCTACGGCTTTTCATACACACAAGAGAATGCAAGTCATACTTGGTCAACAGCCATACAGGTCACAACGAGGGTGGCCGTTTAAACAACGTTAACACTGTTACAAATATGACTTGACTTGACATTATTAATTCATGCTTGCAGTGGAGCCAGGGCCCCACTGAAAAAACAGCTGAACTTTACAATGAATATCAAACAAACAAAAAAAAATAAAAAATGAAAAGAACAGACAGTATTTTATATGAAAAAATTAAAAATATGCGCCACACTGTGAACCCACACCAAACAACACATTTCGGGAGAACATCCGCACCGTAACACAACATAAACACAACAGAACAAATACCCAGAAACCCTTGCAGCACTAGCTCTTCCGGGATGCTACATTATACACCCCAGCTACCACCTACCCCCCCACCTCAAACTCCTCATGCTCTCTCAGGGAGAGCATGTCCCAAATTCCAAGCTGCTGTTTTGAGGCATGTTAAAAAAAAAAAAAGCACTTTGTGACTTCAATAATAAATATGGCAGTGCCATGTTGGCATTTTTTTTCCATAACTTGAGTTGATTTATTTTGGAAAACCTTGTTACATTGTTTAATGCATCACAACAAAATTAGGCATAATAATGTGTTAATTCCACGACTATATATATCGGTATCGGTTGATATCGGAATCGGTAATTAAGAGTTGCACAATATCGGATACAGGCAAAAAAGCCATTATCGGACATCTCTAATTACATCTATATTTTTTAGCATCACAAAATCTTTTTTAGTTTTTAAAAAATGTATATTATGTTTATAAACTCAGGAAATGCGTCCCCTGGACACATGAGGACTTTGAATATGACCAATGTGTGATCCTGTAACGACTTGGTATCAGATCGATACCTAAGTGTGTGGTATCATCCAAAGCTAATGTAAAGCATCCAAACAACAGAATCATAAGTGATTATTACATTTTAACAGAACATGTTAAAAGAGAAAGTAAGCAGATATTAACAGTAAATGAACAAGTAGATTAATCATTCATTTTCTACCACTTGTCCCTCATAATGTTGACAAAATAATAGAATGGAAAATGACACAATATGTTACTGCATACGTAAATTAGGAGCCTTTTTTTGTTTACTTACTACTAAAAGACACGTTGTCTTGTATGTTCACTATTTTTTTTAAAGACAAACCTGCAATAAGAAACATATGTTTAATGTAACGTAAGATTTTTTTTGTTAAAATAAAGCCAATAATGCAATTTTTTGTGGTGCCATTTATTTAGAAAAGTATCGATAAGTACCAAAAAGTATCGAAATACATTTTGGTACCGGTAGCAAAATATTGGTATGGCATACCTGCCAACTACTCCGGTTTTCCCGTAATTAGTACGGTTTTCATCAACCTATTCCGGGGTACGGTTGCAGTGATACAAAATACGGTTTTTCATTAATTAATTTTTTTTTTTTTTTTTTTAAGTTTTATTCACGAAATCGCGTAACAACAATCGACACTGCTTCCCGTAACTTCCTATCGAGCCATTCCGAATGCCATGCGGGAGGCTATTTATAGCACCGCTGCCAAGCACGAGGCTCCTGTTGCCCATTGTTTCCAAACGAGCGAACGATCATGGAATCAGCCGGAGAAAAATCGCAAACGAGTCTTAAACCGAAAAGAAAACCGCAGTCATTCCGTGAAGAATATTCAAAAGCCTATCCGGGAATAATTATCCGTTCCAAAAAGGGTGAAAACTACGCGAATTGCACCTTGTGCAGACAAGATTTTTCGATCGGACACGGAGGAATTAGCGATGTAAAAGACCACGTTGGGACAAAAAAACACAAGTCTAATGCCGTTGCTAAATTTGGATTTTAGCCACAAAAAGGTAATGACACCAATGTTATCTATTGGAATTGTTTAGTACTGTTATACTGTTAAAAGTGTTTATACTATTTATGCTTTCAAGTCCAAGTTGAAGAAATCTTGTTAAATGTTGACAGCATAACTACCAAAATACAGAAGTATGTCCTTAATATTTTTGCAGTGCTATTTCTGTTGAAAAGTTCAAATGATTACATTAGAGATGTGATGTGCCACTTTTCAAGTGTCTGATGGCTTAAATTAATTTTCATTAATTTTTCATATTTTGAATTCTTTTGAAAGGCTTACAAAAAAACTACATTTGAATTGTAATTCCATGCTATTGACAGGACTATTAATTTGAATGAAGTTAGCTTACCATGTTTACAGTATGATAATTGTGATAGAAATGTGAATTTTAGGCACAGAATATTTTTTACAATTGAACAAGGCAGTAGATTATACAAGCTTGGACAGAAAGTTAATAATGACACCAATTTTTTTTTTAATGGAATTGTTTAGTACTGTTTTACCATTTGTTTACTGTAAAAAGTGTTTATACTTTCAATTAACAAATTGAAGTCTTGTGAAAGGTTGACAGGATAACTGGCATTAACTGTCAAAATAATTTCAAACTATTGAAGTTAGCTTACAGAATAAACATGCCAATCAACCCATATGATTTTTGCTGTAATATTTTTGTTTTGAAAAGTCACTGTGACTGATAGAAAAGTGATGGTTTTAGCAACATTTTAACCTGTCTGAATGCAATCAATCATTTTGCGTCGGGGAGCTTCGCCCCCCTGAACCCCCCACCAGGACATTGTCCTGGACCTACCGGGGCCTGCGGCCCCTGGACCCTGGCTACTAGGTTTTTCTGATTTCAAAAGTTGGCAGGTATGGTATGGGGACAACACTAATATACACACAGTGCTGTACATATAAAACAACAGGACACCCAAACTGCTGCTTGGTGAGTGTAGAAAGAAGCACAAGAGTTAAGGTATGCTTTAAAAGTGCCTTCAGTCACTGGTCTATAAATTTGACGTCTTCTAAATGTCAGCTTGTCATTCGCTTTCAGTTGTGCAAAGCCTGCGTGTGTGTGTGTGTGTGTGTGTATCAAGTGACTATTGTGCCAACCAGCTGATGTGTTGACAGCTTTTGATTATTCATGCAGCGTACCTGCAGGGAATTCTTTCAGTGTCCTTGTTTATAAGCCACGAGTCAGACATTCAGTCGGCCTACGAGCAACAATCGTAAAACCGATCCACCGAAGATGTTCGACTGGATTAAATTCATCATTTAGCGCAGCCTTGAAAGGGACAAGCGGTAGAAAATTGATGTATGGATATTCAGAATTTCAAGATAGTTTCCGCTTTTATTTAATTTTTTTATGCAATATGATCCCGTTGACACTTTCTCAAAAGTCACGCTTCATATGGAATGTCGTTCCAAGAAACACACCGACGATCTCTGTTAAGCCTGTTCTGGTCAACATTCTCCAAGCACTGATTCATTGCTATGTTAAAAAGGCCTTTTGTATCATGTCCTTACACATGTATGTGAGTACAATTTTAGGTGAATTAGGCAATTATTTATTGCATTGGTTTTGGCTACACCAGGGGTCGGCAACCCGCGGCTCTAGAGCGCCGCCCTAGTGGCTCTCTGGAGCTTTTTCAGAAATGTATGAAAAATGGAAAAAGATAAGGGGAAAACAATCTATTTTTTGTTTTAATATGGTTTCTGTAGGAGGACAAACATGACACTAACCTCCCTAATTGTTATAGAGCACAATGTTTTTTTTAATTTAATTTAATTTTTTATTTTTTTATTTTTTTATTAAATCAACATAGAAAAAAAACACACGATACACTTCCAACTAGTGCATCAACCCCCCAAAAAACCCTTCCTCCGCCATTCACACTCATACACACCCACTCACACAAAAGGGGTTGTTTTTTCTGCTATCAATATTCTGGTTCCCACAACATGGACAACATTTCTGCAAGGGACACAACACAGTCCCTGAAGCACACCTGATTGTTTGTGCTGCTGGTCCACTAACATTTTCATTTAATTACTATTTTTTCTTTCCTTTTTCTCCCTTATGTAATTATTTTTATATTGTTTTACTTTCCCTTTTATCCAAGAAAATATTTATTTATCTTATCTATAAAAAAAATTAATAAAAATAAAAATATGAAAGAAAGGACCTTATCTTCACCAGACCTGGTTGTAAATGAAATTAGCTTCGTTTAAAGATTTTTTTTTTTTTAAACCAGGTCCAGTCCAGATAATGTCCAAGTCGGGTCCAGCAACACACACCTTCATTCATGTACACTGAGAAAAAAAAAGAGAAAAAAAACAGAACATTTTGGAACACAGCAGATTGCATATAATCTATAAACAAAAATTACATTTTCAAAACAAAAACAAACAAAAAATGTATGTACAGTCCATCTTATGTTCGGGTCACTAAAAATTAGGGAATACAACAACAGATAGCATATAATCTATAAACATAATTACACTTTCAACATAAGCCTTTGAGGACTTCATCTTTTTTTAATGTTTTTTGGCATCATTATCGTTTTCAACCATGTAACTTTCTAAAGTTAAAAAAAGAAATGTATGAAAAATGGAAAAAGATGAGGGGAAAACAATCTATTTTTTGTTTTAATATGGTTTCTGTAGGAGGACAAACATGACACAAACCTCCCTAATTGTTATAGAGCACACTGTTTATATTAAACATGCTTCACTGATTCGAGTATTTGGCGAGCGCCGTTTTGTCCTACTAATTTTGGCGGTCCTTGAACTCACCGTAGTTTGTTTACATGTATAACTTTCTAGGACGTGTTTTATGCCACTTCTTTTTCCGTCTCATTTTGTCCACCAAACTTTTAAGGTTGTGCATGAAAGGTGAGTTTTGTTGATGTTATTGACTTGTTGGAGTGCTAATCAGACATATTTGGTCACTGCATGACTGCAAGCTAATCGATGCTAACATGGTATTTAGGCTAGCTATATGTACATATTGCATCATAATGCCTAATTTGTAGCTATATTTGAGATCATTTAGTTTCCTTTAAGTCCTCTTAATTCAATTTATATCTCATGACACACTATCTGTATGTAATATGGCTTTTAATTTTTTGCGGCTCCAGACAGATTTTTTTTTGTATTTTTTGTCCAATATGGCTCTTTCAACATTTTGGGTTGCCGGCCCCTGGGCTACACCTTCACCCCTGCGACCCAAATTGGTCAGTTACAAACCAGTGCTGTGCAATATAAAGTTAAAGTACCAATGATTGTCACACACACACACTCACTAGGTGTGGCGAAATTATTCTTTGCATTTGACCCATCACCCTTGATCACCCCCTGGGAGGTGAGGGGAGCAGTTAGCAGCAGCTGTGGCTGCGCCCGGGAATCATTTTTGGTGATTTAACCCCCAATTCCAACCCTTGATGCTGAGTGCCAAGCAGGGAGGTAATGGGTCCCATTTTTATGGCCGGGGTTTGAACTCAAGGACACAAATATATACAGTATATCTTTATATATTTCATTTTATATCACATTATAGTATTAAAAAAAAAACATATTTTCCGGGTACCGTATTTTCCGGACCATAGGGCACACTAGATTATAAGGCGCACTGCCGATGAATGGTCTATTTTCGATTTTTTTTTTCATATATAAGGCGCACCAGATTATAAGGCGCATTAAAGGAGTCATATTATCATTTATTTTTTTCTAAATTTAAAACACTTCCTTGGGGTCTACATAACAATGTTTTTTTGGTCAAAATGTTGCATAGATGACGTTTTACAGATCATCTTCAAGCCGCTTTCTGACAGTCGCTTCAGGATGCGCCGTTTTGTGGGCCGTCTTATTTACGTGGCGCACCTTCGGCAGTGTCTTCTCCCCGTCATCTTTGTTGTAGCGTTGTAGCGTGCAAGGACGGGAGTGGAAGAAGTGTCAAAAGATGGCGCTAACTGTTTTAATGGCATTCAGACTTTACTTCAATCAATAACGGAGCAAAAAAAAACAACTAAAGTTCCTTGGGTGAATAATGTAGACTCACTACACCGGTATGTTTTAGTGCTTTCATGGCGACAGATATAAGTAAGAACTTTACACTACTTTATATTAGAAATGGCAACAGCGGAAGTTGAATGCCACATAACAAGAAGATCGAGAAAAAGCAGATATTTATCGACTACGGCATGGACTACAAAGGCGAAACAAAACCAAATAATATGTCTTATCTTTTACACACACCATAATGATACTCGTATGTTGAAGCACATTAAACGGTGCAGCCTACACTTATCTCTTATTTTTGACTGCCATCCACTGGTCACACTTATCATTACACCATGTATGAAATAAAATTGCTTTGAGGTGGGTAAGCTCAACCAAACTTATTCCTTACATTCGGCGCACCGGGTTATAAGGCGCACTGTCGAGTTTTGAGAAAGTGCTCCTTTTAGTCCGGAAAATACCGTAGTATATGGCAGTTTTGAAAAACAAACAAAAAAGGGTTGATTTTCATTAAAATATTGCCATAAAATTTGATGCTGTGCTGTTTTCCTTTTATGGATTTTCCTTTTTCCAGATAAACACAAGAATCCAATTCATGTCAATCCAAAATGCAATGTGATGACAAATTGAACCGGAAGCAGTATGTAGAGGTTGCCCTCTAGTGGGTTCTTTGGACCACCAAGCACCGACATGATAGCCCGGTTCAGGTTCGACACAGTTTTATTTTTCAGTAAAGTCTGTGGGTTGCTGTCCAGCGATTTGTCTTTTGTGGCTGTGACAGGCACGCTCTCGCTCTCACGCCAGCTCCAACAACGTCTCTCCTCCCGGTTGCTGCTTATACAGAGCGACAGGTGATTAGATAATAAGGCCCAGGTGGGCCATCTACGCACCTGTTGCTGACTTCGAGGCCGATCCTGGCACACTCCATTCCGCTGCAGACCCGCAGGCCACGCCCCCCTCCACATAGTATTTTAACTTTTCCTTCGCGTTTAGCATGTTTGTAGCATAACGGTAACACCTTTGTCCAGCAGGAGTCATAATGTCGTTTTCCAAAAGAGTCATTAAATAGATGTCCAACTTTTGTTTTTAGAACTGAAAATAGAAAAAATGGCCCAACATTTGTTTTTTGATTGGCAAGGTACAAAGCATCACATCAATGTCACCAACATCTTAAAAAGCTCAGATATGCTTTATTATTGTTTTGGACATTAGATTTTGGTTCGACCGTATTACATTGTTGTGATATTTGTACTGCTGTGTGCTTCTCAGTGCTGCTGAACCAATTAACAGTCCGGCGGATGGACCTGGCTGGGATAACAAGACAAGCACTTCCATCTATGCCACCGCACCAAGGTCAAAGGTCAGTAAAGTGTGTTTTATTTTGGGCATTGTGGGTTCTATCAACATAATTGGCCACTTCAAAATAACCACAAACCTCAAAATGGGACTGTGAACGTAACTGTGAATATTGGTATGAAACAGCTATTACAGTGGTAATTCGTATATGAAAACGGAATACGATGATTTGCAAATCCTTTTCAACTTATATTCAATTTAATAGACTGCAAAGACAAGATATTTAATGTTTGAATTGAGAAACTGAATTTTTTTTTGCAAATAATCATTAACTTAGAATTTAATGGCAGCAAAAAAGTTGGCACAGGGGCATTTTTACCACTGTGTTACATGGCCTTTCCTTTTAACAACACTCTGTAAACGTTTGGGAACTGAGGAGACCAATTTTTGAAGCTTTTCAGGTGGAATTTTTTCTTAGCGCTTTCATGGCGAGTTTACTGACAGATATAAGTAAGAACTTTACACTACTTTATATTAGAAATGGCAACAGCGGAGGATGAATGTCACATAACAAGAAGATAGAGAAAAAGTAGAAGTTTATCGACTACGGTGTCGGCACGGACTACAAAGGCGGCCGCGGGCAATTTTTCAGGACTTATGCAGATCCCAAATACAGATCAGCAGGTACCAGAAGGTAAGAAAAGTTTATTTTGCATAATGTTGCGAAACAAACTGCCAGATAATATGTCTTACCTTATACACACACCATAATAATACTCGTATGTTGAAGCACAGTACAATCCATCAATCGGTGCGGCTTCATAGCTTACCAAAGTCGTACCAAAACATTTTGATAGATTTGAGCGCCGTGTGTAATGTTCTATATTTTCAATGGAACATACAAAATGTTGGTGTTGTTCACTTTAAAGTTAAAGTCCCAACGATAGTCACACACACACACTAGGTGTGGTGAAATGATCCTCTGCATTTGACCCATCCCCATGTTCACCCCCTGGGAGGTGAGGGGAGCAGTGAGCAGCAGCGGTGGCAGCGCTCGGGAGTCATTTTGGTGATTTAACCCCCAATTCCAACCCTTGATGCTGGGTGGCAATGGGTCCCATTTTTTATAACCTTTGGTATGACTCGGCCGGGGTTTGAACTCACGACCTTCCAGTCTCAGGGTGGACACTCTAACCACAAGGCCACTGAGCAGGTAATTTAGTCATCATACTCAGTGGCCTAGTGGTTAGAGTGTCCGCCCTGAGATCGGTAGGTTGTGAGTTCAAACCCCGGCCTAGTCATACCAAAGACTATAAAAATGGGACCCATTACCTCCCTGCTTGGCACTCAGCATCAAGGGTTGGAATTGGGGGTTAAATCACCAAAAATGTTTCCCGGGCGGGGTGATCAAGGGTGATGGGTCAAATGCAGAGAATAATTTCACCACACCTAGTATGTGTGTGACAATCATTGGTACTTTAACTTTTTAATATTGCAGTCTACACATATATCTTATGTGTGACTGCTATCTACTGGTCACACTTATCATTACACCATGTACCAAAAAAAAATTGCTTCGAGTTCGGTAAGCAAAACCAGAATTATTCCGTACATTAAGCGCACCGGGTTATAAGGTTTTGAGGGAATAAAAGGATTTTAAGTGCGCCTTATAGTGCGGAAAATACGTTAATTAGCCTTGCAGACATGCCATAAATGATCGTGTGAGCTTGAAAGTATGAAAATGTATTAGCTACACGAAATGACACGGCGGCCCAAATTTGGCCCCCGGGCCCCTCTTTGGGCACCCTTGGTATAGACAGACGTACTCGTGCTGAGTTGGAAATAAAGACTTCCTGTGTGGCTAAGGCAAACAACTACCATAAGATTCTGCACTCTTTGCACGCGGTTGTACGCACGCTCTCTGGGCTTGTGGAGGCGGATCGAATACTTAGCCTTTCTTGGCCGTGCGTGTTCGATTACCCAAAAAATGCACGACGCAAGTTACACATTACTGTTTCACTTTGAGTGCATACCTCTCCTGGCTAATTACAGCGATGATGTTGAAAGTAGGTGTGTATGAGGTGTGTTGCCAGGCGGATTTGCACTACATCCGCCGCAGTTTAATTATACTCTGATTTGTTTACGAGCGAGGGCGGACCAATCCTCGTTTGTGGCCACAAATAAATGGGACACACTAACATTTGTGTGGGTAGCGTCGCTCTTGAAGGCACAAGACATGATAGTTGAACAATTCTCTTTCTTCTATGTGAAGCAATTATTATGTGTTGGTCTTAATTGTGTGCTTCAAAATACATCAAAATAGATTTAACAATCATGATCGTTTAGACCACAGGTGTCAAACGCAAGGCCCATCATTCATTTTATTTGGCCCTGGAAAGCCTGGAAATAACATGTATCAATAAAGTACTGTAACTTTTCTTACTAAATGTATTCTTTCTTTCTATTTTGGGAGAAAAAATAAAAGTGTACTCCATGTAATCGCAAATTATGTTCACTTAAATTATGCAAAAATATATTATCAAACATTCAAACCATTTTTAAAAATAGAAATAAGTACCGTATTTTCCGCACCATAAGCCGCCCTGGGTTATAAGCCGCGCCTTCAATGAACGGCATATTTCAAAACTTTGTCCACCTATAAGCCGCCCCGTGTTATAAGCCGCATCTAACTGCGCTAAAGGGAATGTCAAAAAAACAGTCAGATAGGTCAGTCAAACTTTAATAATATATTAAAAACCAGCGTGATGTGGGCGCGCATGGAGTCGTATATCAACATGGACGGAGCTGCGTGAAAAAAGCCACCCGGCCTCTTCGCGTAAACTTCCCTTAACCACTCGCTCACCTTTTCTTCATCCATCCCTTCGAGTTAGCTTTTATGATGACGCCGGCTGGAAAGGTCTCTTTTGGCAAGGTCTTCCTTTTGAATATCACCATGGGTGGAAGTTTCTGGCCATTAGCATGGCAAGCTAGAACCACAGTGAAGGATGACTTCTCATTCCCTGTGGTGCGAATATTCACCGTACGTGCTCCCGTTGTATCCACAGTGCGGTTCACAGGAATATCAAAAGTCAGTGGAACCTCGTCCATGTTGATAATGTTCTCTGGCCGGATCTTTTTTTCAGCTATCTTGTTTTTACAATATGCACGGAAAGTAGCCAGCTTTTCTTGAAAGTCTTTAGGCAGTTGCTGTGAAATAGTAGTCCGTGTGCGGATGGAGAGATTGCGTCTTTTCATGAACCGGAAACCTGTCGCTTAGTAGGAGCCATTTTGTGGTCTTTACAGATGTAAACACACAAAGGAAATGAAACGTAATATCCGCGCGCTTCTTCTTCTTCTACGGGGGCGGGTGGTTGCTTACAGTAGAAGAAGAAGCGCTTCCTCTTCTATGGGGGCGGGTGCTTACCTTGGCGGTTGCTTGCGTAGAAGAAGAAGCGCTTCCTCTTCTACGGGGAAAAAAGATGGCGGCTGTTTACCGTAGTTGCGAGACCTAAACTTTATGAAAATGAATCTTAATATTAATCCATATATAAAGCGCACCGGGTTATAAGCCGCACTGTCAGCTTTTGAGTAAATTTGTGGTTTTTAGGTGCGGCTAATAGTGCGGAAAATACGGTACCGCATTTTTCTGAGTATAAGTCGCACCGGAGTATAAGTCGCACCTGCCGAAAATGCATAATAAAAAAGGAAAAAAACATATATAAGTCACACTGGAGCAAGGCCAAAATATGGAAAAAACTGTGACTTATAGTCCGAAAAATACGGTACTAATAATAACGATTTCAAATTGTGCAATGTAAAAGTAGCAATAGATTTCATGGTAAAATTGTGAAATTTACTGTGGTTTTTACAGCCTTTTTCTCTAAATGAAAAAAAAAAACTTTTTTTACTGTAATAAACTGTGGTGCCGTTTTGGCATTTACAGTAATACACCAAACAATCTACAGTTGCGCTAAAAACAAACAAACTGGCAGCTCAGGTGAAAAAATGTTACTGTAAAATTGCAGGTTTTTTAAAATTTACAGTAAAAAAAACAAATGTAAATTTTTCAGTAAAATTCTGGCAACTGAGCTGGCTTTTTTTTTTAACCATAAAAACAGCAGTACTGTTTTTCAATAATATACACAAAATTTTGAGGTGAAATTATTGCAACTTAGCATATTTTTTTTTACATTTTAGTTTTGAAAAAATCTACTAATAAAATGCATTAAAAAAAATTGTGTAATAATAGAATTCACTGTTAGAAGCGGCCCTCTGGCGCCAAACATAACTGCGATGTGGCCCTCAGTGAAATCTCTGGTTTAGACAGTGCCCCCCCCTCCTTCCATTTTTCACGCAATGGACTATTCCACGTTACTGTGCATGTACATACTTGATGCAGGAAGACGTAATAACGTAATTTTTATGTGTTTATTTTTTTAAATAAAAATACTTTTTCATTCAACAATACCATGATAATAGACATAGACTTAGACAAACTTTATTGATCCACGAGGGGAATTGTTCCACATAGTATCTCAGTTACAAAGGATGGAAAGGGTAAGGATGGAAAGGATAATGCATGTATTAAGTAGACAAAAAATGTACCATAGTAGCATAATAAAATGTAACATGCATGTAATATATACATATTATATATACAGTCTATAATATATACTGATGTATTATATTTTTATATGATATATACAATATATAACAATTACCATGTACAATATTACAGTATATGTAACCGCTGCAACATAAAATAGAGAGTAGCTCCAGCAGAAAATATACATTATACACAAAGAGAGGTAGCTAACATAGAAGGTGTCAGGTAATGACAGATATCATCTATTGCTGTATGGGAAGGAGCCTGTTGGAGTATGAACTCCGCTGTCCCTCAATTGTCTGGTGGAGTGGGTGGGCAGGATTGTCCATGATGGCGAGCATTTCGTCCAGTGTCCTCCCGTCCCTCACTGACACAAACGCCTTCAACTGCGTGCCGATAGTTTGGCCAGCTTTCCGGGTCAGTTTTTGCTGGTGCTGCTCCCCCAACAAACCACTGCAAAGTACAGGGCACTGGCCACACCAGACTGGAAAAAAATATCTCCAACAGCTTGCAGCACACATTAATAGACCTGAGCTTCCTCAGGAAAAATAGTCTGCTCATGCCCTTTTTGTATACAGCTTTGCTGTTGTCCTTCCAGTCCAGTCTGCTGTTCAAGTGGACTCCCAGGTACTTGTACTGCCCCACTGGTGCCATCTCCCGGCCTTGGATTTTGATGGGCTCCACAGGGGTCATTTTCTTCTTGAATAAGTAATAATAATAATAATAATAATAATAGTGACAACCGTGTTGTCATTATTGGTTTGGTTTGGTTTGTTCCCATTAACCGTGATATGGAATGTGACATCCGTACCTGTAGAGGTTTTATTAATTTCTAGTGTTTCCATACAATTATATTAGAATAGAATAGAATAGAAAGTACTTTATTGATCCCTGGGGGAAATTCAGCATCACAGTTGGCTCACAAAAAACACATAGGTATTTTTTACATTTGAATAATATAAATACAGTCTATTATACAGCATTATTCACATGTGAATAATATAAATACAGTCTATTATACAGCATTATTCACATGTGAATAATATAAATACAGTCTATTATACAGCATTATTCACATGTGAATAATATAAATACAGTCTATTATACAGCATAATTCACATGTGAATAATATAAATACAGTCTATTATACAACATTGTTCACATGTGAATAATATAAATACAGTCTATTATACAGCATAATTCACATGTGAATAATATAAATACAGTCTATTATACAGCATAATTCACATGTGAATAATATAAATACAGTCTACTATACAGCATTATTCACATGTGAATAATATAAATACAGTCTATTATATAGCATAATTCACATGTGAATAATATAAATGCAGTCTATTATACAGCATAATTCACATGTGAATAATATAAATGCAGTCTATTATACAGCATTATTCACATGTGAATAATATAAATACAGTCTATTATACAGCATAATTCACATGTGAATAATATAAATGCAGTCTATTATACAGCATAATTCGCATGTGAATAATATGAATACAGTCTATTATACAGCATTATTCACATGTGAATAATATAAATACAGTCTATTATATAGCATAATTCACATGTGAATAATATAAATGCAGTCTATTATACAGCATCATTCACATGTGAATAATATAAATACAGTCTATTATACAGCATTATTCACATGTGAACAATATAAATACAGTCTATTATACAGCATTATTCACATGTGAACAATATAAATACAGTCTATTATACAGCATTATTCACATGTGAATAATATAAATACAGTCTATTATACAGCATTATTCACATGTGAACAATATAAATACAGTCTATTATACAGCATTATTCACATGTGAATAATATAAATACAGTCTATTATACAGCATTATTCACATGTGAATAATATAAATACAGTCTATTATACAGCATAATTCACATGTGAATAATATAAATACAGTCTATTATACATTTAAGTACAGTCAAAAAGGAACATATGCATTATATATATATATATATATATGTATATATATATATATATATTTTTTTTTTTTTTTTTTTTTTTTTGAGGGCGGGGAGCGTCCCCTGCAGCCCAAAGTTGGTGGAAGATGTATTTTTAAGTCTTGAAAGGTGGAATTTAACTTTGTTTTGCTGCAAATGTTCACTGTTATGCACTTTGAACCCCCCTGCTCTTATTTGACTTAAGTCTCTCACATGCATGTAAGACACTGCACATTAAACACTGATTTTGAAAAATATTTTTTAGGAAATATAACATACACAATGATAGGACTGAGACTCTATCTATGTAAAAAAACAAAAACAAAAAAAAAACATTATTTGTATTTACCCGCCTCACTAACTCCAACATGCTGCAAAGTCAACACTTGACTGTACTGACTGAGTGGCACTTTTTTGGGGTCAGCTGAATATGCAAATCATTGTGTGAACATGAAGATCATTTGGACTACCGTGAACTTGTTATCAGCTCCGCCTGGGAGAAGACAAAAGACAAGAAATTCTTGTTATGCAAAACATGTCAACTTTTATGACTCTTTTATTCAAATGG
Organism: Nerophis lumbriciformis; assembly: GCF_033978685.3. Taxonomy (NCBI): domain Eukaryota; kingdom Metazoa; phylum Chordata; class Actinopteri; order Syngnathiformes; family Syngnathidae; genus Nerophis; species Nerophis lumbriciformis. The sequence goes on from NC_084568.2 coordinate 8,989,635, forward strand.
CTCATTATACGTTGTAACCTTCCTTGTTGCTACCTTATGATTGACAATGAAACCAGGTGGCTTTTCGGCCAATTGGTTACTTATTTTAAAGTTGTCTCATTTACATTAGCGCAAACATGAATGTTGATATTGATATTGGTCCAATATCAGCAAAATAACACGCATCGGTGCGTGTTATTTTGATCAATCATCAATCAATCCATCTTGCTTTGTACAGCCCTTAATCACAAGTTCCTCAAATTGCTTCACAAACGACAACTAGTGTTGTCCCGATACCAATATTTTGGTACCGGTACCAAATATTTTTTTTAGATCTTTAAGATGGAAAGTGTAGCTGCCATTATGATGTGCAGTGATGTTTTCAAATGACCGTAAGTCTTGAACTATACAAAGTATTTCAATGGTTGGAATCTGCGCTTTTGCATGATATACTAGTTACTATGGTCATCTAATTAGTTACTATGGTCATCTAAGTCACAGCAGCTCAGACGAGGTACCAAGCAGTGTGGGTGGAGAGTGTTTCCACAGAGTGCCAGCTTGAAATGCGGGTGTCAGGGACAGACGCGGAAGGAGATTTTTACAACAAAGTTCTAAAGCTTAGTGATACATCAGATAAATCAGCTCATAGGTGGGTTTTTTTTTACCCTTCGCGTTCATATTTCACTGTGTTTGATGCATTTTTGTTGCGTTTTGCTTGATTGTAAAATATGTCGATGGAAAGGGGGTGTGACGTTCAATGGTGTCAATATTCAGTGTTTTATCGTTCATAGTTAATATTGTAAATCACACTATTAGTTGATATTGTAAATCACACATTCTTTATTTTCATGTAAATTCTGGGTGTCTCGTTCAGTAAAAAATGAGACACTAAGTTTAAAGCTTAGTGATATATCAGATCGTAGTTTTTTTTTTTTTTACCCTTCGTGTTCATATTTCGCTGTGTTTGTTGCATTTTTGTAGCGTTTCGCTTGATTGTAAATAATATCGATCGAGAGGCCGTTCACATGTTGTCAATATTCAGTGTTTTATCGTTCATAGTTAATATTGTAAATCACACTATTAGGTAATATTGTAAATCACACCATTAGTTAATATTGTAAATCACAAATTCTTTATTTTCATGTACATTCTGGGTGTCTCATTCAGTATAAAATGAGACACAGTTTAAAACTTAGTGATATATCAGATATATCAGATCGTAGGTGTTTTGTTTTTTTTACACTTTACGTTCATATTTCACTGTGTTTGTTGCATTTTTGATGGGTTTCGCTTGATTGTAAATAATATCGATCGAGAGGCGGTGTGACGTTCACATGTTGTCAATATTCAGTGTTTTATCGTGTATAGATAAAATTGTAAATCACACTATTAGTTAATATTGTAAATCACACAGTCTTTATTTCCATGTACATTCTGGGTGTCTCATTCAGTATAAAATGAGACACTAAGTTTAAAGCTTAGTGATGTATCAGATATATCAGATCGTAGGTGGGGTTTTTTTACCCTTCATGTTCATATTTCGCTGTTTGTTGCATTTTTGTTGCGTTTCGCTTGATTGTAAATAATATCGATCGAGAGGCGGTGTGACGTTCGCATGTTGTCAATATTCAGTGTTTTATCGTTCATAGTTAATATTGTAAATCACACTATTAGTTAATATTGTAAATCACTCTATTAGTTAATATTGTAAATCACACAGTCTTTATTTCCATGTACATTCTGGGTGTCTCATTCAGTATAAAATGAGACACTAAGTTTAAAGCTTAGTGATATATCAGATATATCAGATTGTAGGTGGGGTTTTTTTACCCTCCGCGTTCATATTTCGCTGTTTGTTGCATTTTTGTTGCGTTTCGCTTTATTGTAAATAACATCGATCGAGAGGCCGTGTGACGTTCATATGTTGTCAATATTCAGTGTTTTATCGTTCATAGTTAATATTATAAATCACACTATTAGTTAATATTGTAAATCACACAGTCTTTATTTTCATGTACATTCTGGGTGTCTCGTTCAGTATAAAATGAGACACTAAGTTTAAAGCTTAGTGATATATCAGATATATCAGATCGTAGGTGGGTTTATTTTTTTACCCTTCGCGTTCATATTTCACTGTGTTTGTTGCATTTTTGCCGGGTTTCGCTAGATTGTAAATAATATCGATCGAGAGGCCGTGTGACGTTCAGATGTTGTCAATATTCAGTGTTTTATCGTTCATAGTTAATAGTTCACTGTGTTTGTTGCATTTGTGATTAGAGTGGCCTTGTGGTTAGAGTGTCTGCCCTGAGATCGGTAGGTTGTGAGTTCAAACCCCGGCCAAGTCATACCAAAGACTATAAAAATGGGACCCATTACCTCCCTGCTTGGCACTCAGCATCAACGGTTGGAATTGGGGGTTAAATCACCAAAAATGATTCCCGGGTGCGGCCACCGCTGCTGCTCATTGCTCCCCTCACCTCCCAGGGGGTGATCAAAGGGATGGGTCAAATGTAGAGGACACATTTCACTACACCTAGTGTGTGTGTGACAATCATTGGTACTTTAACTTTAACTTTTTGTTGATTGTCAAATATGTCGATTGAGAGGGTGAGTGACGTTCATATGTTGTCAATATTCAGTGTTTTATCGTCCATAGTTAATATTGTAAATCCCACATTCTTTATTTTCATGTACATTCTGGGTGTCTCATTCAGTAAAAAAAAATGAAAAATTCCATTCCGTTTTTTAAGTGAAGTGAAGTGAATTATATTTATATAGCGCTTTTTCTCTAGTGACTCAAAGCGCTTCACATAGTGAAACCCAATATCTAAGTTACATTTAAACCAGTGTGGGTGGCACTGGGAGCAGGTGGGTAAAGTGTCTTAAGGCGGTCTGTCATAACGTTTTTAGCATTCAATGAGACATTATTGTGAGGTTTTGTGTTAGTGTTCCTAAAAATAGATATACCGGCCCCCAGGCACATTTTTCCCCTCTAAATTTGGCCCCCCGAGTCAAAGTAATTGCCCAGGCCTGGTATAAGTAAGTAGACATAGTATAGTTTAGCCACATACTGAGTCTGCCTTTGTCTCCAGAAGAGGGTGCAAGTGCTCTACCTACAGTAACAGTCAGCCTGAATAAAAAGTCAATTGTAAAAAAAAAAGATCATGCCTGGAAGGAGCTGCGTAATGCGGTAGTCAAGTTTGTTTACTCCATGTCAATCAGAAACCTGTTCCCCCGAAATCCCCATGATCTTTTTTGACGCTTGTACCTTTTTGTGCCAAAACCCATTTGCAAACAATCTTGCACTACCACATAGCAGTGTAACAGTAATGCAACTAAATGAGAGTAGAACTGCATCGGGTTTATTCTCGTCAAACGCCAGGAGCATCATTAAAAAGTAAATTTGTTGCGTGTAACAAAAAAAAAAAGTAAGCAGTCTTTTTGTGCCTTTGTGATTGACTGGCGACTGATCTAAACAGAAAATTAAAGAGATAACGTATTTTTTTATAAAGGTGTGTTGCAATTTGTTTGAGCTTAATTCTGGAGACTGTTGAGTTGTTGCTTTCTATTCCACAAACTGTAATGCACTGGCTTCAAAATATGTCCATATCTCAGGATTCTAAGAACATTCCTGTCATATTGAGTAAAAAAAACTACTTTTTGTGTTTGCAAGCCTTTAACAAACTCCCAAGGATGCATTATTTCAGGCATTATTAGCCATTTTTCATGTGTGGTTTAGGAGTTATGTTTAAATAACTGTCATATTGAGTGTGACAGTATACTGTCTTAGTGAGTAAAACCGAATTTTTGTATTTGCAAACGTTACAAAAACAACTGATTCTAGTAAAACTCACATGGATTCAATGTTACAGGCATTTTTAGACATTTTGCATGTTTGGTTTAGGAATTATGTTGGAATACATTTGTATTTCTTTTTTCGCATTATCTCAGGATTTTAAGAACATTACTGTCATATTGAGTAAAAAACAACTTTTTGTGTTTGCAAGCCTTTAAAGAGCATATGTTTCGAGTAAAACTCACAAGAATGCATTATTTCAGGCATTATTAGCCATTTTTCATTTGTGGTTTAGGAGTTATGTTTAAATAACTGTCATTTTGAGTGTGACAGTATACTGTCATAGTAAGTAAAACCGAATTTTTGTATTTGCAAACCTTACAAACACAACTGATTCTAGTAAAACGCACATGGATTCAATAATACAGGCATTTTTAGACATTTTGCATGTTTGGTTTAGGAATTATGTTGGAATACATTTTTATTGCTTTTTTCGCATTATCTCAGGATTTTAAGAACATTACTGTCATATTGAGTAAAAAACAACTTTTTGTGTTTGCAAAATTTAAAAAAAGCATATGTTTCAAGGAAAACTCCCAAGAATGCCTTATTTCAGGCATTATTAGCCATTTTGCATGTGTCGTTTAGGAGTTATGTTTAAATAACTGTCATATTGAGTGTGACAGTATACTGTCATAGTGAGTAAAACCTAATTTTTGTATTTGCAAACCTTACAAAACAACTGATTCTAGTAAAACTCACATGGATTCAATATTACAGGCATTTTTAGACATTTTGCATGTTTGGTTTTGGAATTATGATGGAATACATTTTTATTGCTTTTTTCGCATTGTCTCAGGATTTTAAGGACATTACTGTCATATTGAGTAAAAAACGACTTTTTGTGTTTGCAAGATTTTAAAAAAGCATATGTTTCGAGGAAAACTCCCAAGGATGCATTATTTCAGGCATTATTAGCCATTTTTCATGTGTGGTTTAGGAGTTATGTTTAAATAACTGTCATATTGAGTGTGACAGTATACTGTCATAGTGAGTAAAACCGAATTATTGTATTTGCAAACTTTACAAAAACAACTGATTCTAGTAAAACTCACATGGATTCAATATTTCAGGCATTTTTAGACATTTTGCATGCTTGGTTTAGGAATTATGATGGAATACATTTTTATTGCTTTTTTCGCATTGTCTCAGGATTTTAAGAACATTACTGTCATATTGAGTAAAAAACTACTTTTTGTGTTTGCAAGCCTTTAAAAAGCATATGTTTCGAGTAAAACTCACAAGAATGCATTATTTCAGGCATTATTAGCCATTTTTCATGTGTGGTTTAGGAGTTATGTTTAAATAACTGTCATATTGAGTGTGACAGTATACTGTCATAGTGAGTAAAACCTAATTTTTGTATTTGCAAACCTTACAAACACAACTGATTCTAGTAAAACTCACATGGATTCAATATTACAGGCATTTTTAGACATTTTGCATGTTTGGTTTAGGAATTATGATGGAATACATTTTTATTGCTTTTTTCGCAGTATCTCAGGATTTTAATATTGAGTCATATTGAGTAAAAAAATACTTTTTGTGTTTGCGAGCCTTTAAAAAGCATATGTTTCGAGTAAAACTCACAAGAATGCCTTATTTCAGGCATTTTTAGCCATTTTTCATGTGTGGTTTAGGAGTTATGTTTAAATAACTGTCATATTGAGTGTGACAGTATACTGTCATAGTGAGTAAAAACAAATTTTTGTATTTGCAAACCTTACAAAAACAACTGGTTCTAGTAAGATGCACATGGATTCAATATTACAGGCATTTTTAGACATTTTGCATGTTTGGTTTAGGAATTATGTTGGAATACATTTTTATTTCTTTTTTCGCATTATCTCAGGATTTTAAGAACATTACTGTCATATTGAGTAAAAAACTACTTTTTGTGTTTGCAAGCCTTTAAAGAGCATATGTTTCGAGTAAAACTCCCAAAGATGCATTATTTCAGGCATTATTAGCCATTTTTCATGTGTGGTTTAGGAGTTATGTTTAAATAACTGTCATATTGAGTGTGACAGTATACTGTCATAGTGAATAAAACCTAATTTTTGTATTTGCAAACCTTACAAACACAACTGATTCTAGTAAAACGCACATGGATTCAATATTACAGGCATTTTTAGACATTTTGCATGTTTGGTTTAGGAATTATGATGGAATACATTTCTATTGCTTTTTTCACAGTATCTTAAGAACATTACTGTCATATTGAGTAAAAAACGACTTTTTGTGTTTGCAAGCCTTTTAAAAGCACATGTTTCGAGTAAAACTCACAAGAATGCCTTATTTCAGGCATTTTTAGCCATTTTTCATGTGTGGTTTAGGAGTTATGTTTAAATAACTGTTATATTGAGTGTGACAGTATACTGTCATAGTGAGTAAAACCTAATTTTTTTATTTGCAAACCTTACAAAAACAACTGATTCTAGTAAAACTCACATGGATTCAATATTACAGGCATTTTTAGACATTTTGCATGTTTGGTTTAGGAGTTGTGTTTGAATACACTCTCAGTGCACATTGATTGTTGTCTTGGCGTTCCTACAGTACTTCGTGACATATCCGTCACAGAAGGAAGAATTTGGGCTGACACACCTCGTGGAGAATGCGGCGGCTGGCCTGGCGGTGACAGGCCCGACTCACCGCTGCTGTCATCAGGGTTTAGCAAAACATCCAGAAGGAGTCAGCAGAATTATCACATCAGTCCAATTTGTATTGCTTCCATGGTAAATATGCACGGTACAGGCCAGGGGTCGGCAACCCAAAACGTTGAAAGAGCCATATCGGACCAAAAATACAAAAAACGAATCCGTCTGTAGCTGCAAAAAAGGAAAAGCCGTTTATACATACACTTGTAAAGAACATAATGTCATGGCTGTCTTGAGTTTCCAATCTTTTCTACTACTCTTATTTTTTGTGATAGAGTGATTGGAGCACATACTTGTTGGAAAAAAAAATTCATGAAGTTAGGTTCCTTTATGAATTTATTATGGGTCTACTGAAAATGTGATCAAATGTGCTGGGTCAAAAGTATACATACAGCAATGTTAAGATGATCAAGAGAAGAATATCGACCCTAGCTTCCCTGGCCTGCTGACATCAACTCCAAAACTGGACAGATCAGCTTTCAGGAAAAGAGCGCGGATGAGGGTATGTCTACAGAATATATTAATTGATGAAAATTGGGCTGTCTGCACTCTCAAAGTGCATGTTGTTGCCAAATGGATTTCATATGCTGTAAACCTAGTTCATAGTTGTTAGTTTCCTTTAATGCCAAACAAACACATACCAATCGTTGGTTAGAAGGCGATCGCCGAATTCGTCCTCGCTTTCTCCCGTGGCTGTCGTGTCGTTTTCGTCGGTTTCGCTTGCATACGGTTCAAACCGATATGGCTCAATAGCTTCAGTTTCTTCTTCAATTTCGTTTTCGCTGCCTGCCTCCACACTACAACCATCCGTTTCAATACATTCGTAATCTGTTGAATCGCTTAAGCCGCTGAAATCCGAGCCTGAATCCGAGCTAACGTCGCTATAGCTTGCTGTTCTTTCCGCCATTTTTGTTTGTGTTGGCTTCACTATGTGACGTCACAGGAAAATGGACGGGTGTTTATAACGATGGTTAAAATCAGGCACTTTGAAGCTTTTTTTAGGGATATCGCGTGATGGGTAAAATTTTGAAAAAAACTTCGAAAAATATAATAAGCCACTTGAAACTGATTTTTAATGGTTTTAACCCTTCTGAAATGTGTTCCCCTTTAACATAATGTCCTTTTTTGCTGCTTCAACACAGCTCAATCAACACAGAAAAAAGGTAAAGTGAAATAACAGACAGACAGGGCTTTGCTGTCCGTAACACACACACACACACCGCAAAATGAGCTAATGTTACGCTTAGAGCGAATTAGCCTTCACCTCAAGCCAGGACTGCGAGCGAAACGCCCGTACCGAAACGGTTCAATACAAATACACGTACTGTTACACCCCTAATAAATAACGACAAATAAAGGTAAAATACTTTTATTAATATAAATAGTACATTTTCAGAATGTGCTTGTTCTATTTTTAAACAAAGAAAACAATCTGAAGTTGTCTTTATTTTTACGTTATCGTGCCGTGATTTTACCAGTCCGGCCCACTTCGGAGTAGATTTTTCTCCATGTGGCCCCCCGATCTAAAATGTGTTTGACACCCCTGGTTTGAAGAAACGTTATCCTGTCCTAACCTTGCAAACAGTTGTTTGGCTTTTTTTTTTTAATTGTTTTTATTATTTACTGCTCCTGTAGAAAAAGACATAAATGAATGAGTAAAACTGTAATTAAATGGCACAACAGTGCGTAGGCCAAGACAGGAAGCACATGTTCATGAGTCAGAATGGCGCCCGTTAATAGAACCTATTTAAGTGGGAGGTTAGCATACCTGAGTTATATTGTAGGCAGCACACCATCCCTGTAATCGTTATTGTTTTAGGTATTAAGTAAAAGTTAGGTGGGATAACTAATTAAGATACAACATTTCCTAAACGTTTTGCTGCTGGGTTTTTAAAAAGATCATGTTCCTTTTAATCTTTGTTGAGGGTGGAGCAGCGTGAAGTGCTTGTAATGAAGACGGTCTACTCATTTTTGTTGTTTAAAATCTAGTAAGAGTTGCGGTTTGAATGGCTCGGCTTATGTAATATACTCGCGCTTTCCACTGGAAGGGAAGTCTTGATTGAAGTTTTGCGATAAACTCGGAGAGTACTGATCAGAGGTGGGTAGAGTAGCCAGAAATTGTACTCAAGTAAGAGTACTGTTACTTTAGAGATTTATTACTCAAGTAAAAGTAAGGAGTAGTCACCCAAATATTTACTTGAGTAAAAGTAAAAAGTATGTTGTGAAAAAACTACTCAAGTACTGAGTAAGTGATGAGTAACATACACACACATATCATATATATATATATATTTATATATATATATATATATTTATATATATATGTATGTATTTATATATATATATATATATATATATATATATATATATATATATATTTATATACACATAAATTGATATATACAGTATATCATTTATATTTATTTAGTTTGCCGTTTTTGTTTACATGTTAAAGGGGTTTTAATGAATATACATGCATGTTTAACATACGGATTCCTTTCTTTCATGAAGACAAGAATATAAGTTGGTGTGTTACCTGATTCTGATGACTTGCATTGATTGTAATCAGACAGTAGTGCTGGTAACGTCCACGTTTTCAAATGGAGGAGAAGAAAAGTTCCTCCTTTCTGTCTGAAAGTGGTTGGTTTTTGGCATTTTATTTGTCCAGCTTCCATATTCGTTTTCACACACTTTACAAGAAATACATTGGCGGCAAATTCCGTAGCTTGCTAGCTTGTTTGCGCTGGCTTTCGGAGACTCTTATTTTGTAAGTGCACGCGCGATGGAGCGGCACTTTTATTGTGAAGACAGGAACTGTGCAGTCAGTCTTTAGGCTTTTGACGGGATGTACGGTTGAAATAAAAACGTGTCTTTTTTCCTTCACACTTTTGATTGATTGATTGAAACTTTTATTATTAGATTGCACAGTACAGTACATATTCCGTACAATTGACCACTAAATGGTAACACCCGAATAAGTTTTTCAACTTGTTTAAGTCAGGTCATGTGACCACCTGGCTCTGTTTGATTGGTCCAACGTCACCAGCGACTGCATTTGATTGGTGGAACGGAGTCAAACGTCACTAGTGACTGCATTTTATTGGTGGAACGGAGTGAAACGTCACCAGTAACGCAGGCACTTTGAAGGTCTGTCTGACAGACCACAACAAACAAAGCGTGCATTAACAGATCGATAAAAATTAGTAGCGAGTAGCGAACTGAATGTAGATAAAAGTAGCGGAGTAAAAGTAGCGGAGTAAAAGTAGCGTTTCTTCTCTATAAATATACTCAAGTAAAAGTAAAAGTAAGTTGCATTAAAACTACTCTTAGAAGTACAATTTATCCCAAAAGTTACTCAAGTAGATGTAACGGAGTAAATGTAGCGCGTTACTACCCACCTCTGGTACTGATAGCAACCCAATCTAACCCCTCCACATCCCACCCCCCGGATTGTAAATAATGTAAATAATTCAATGTAAATACTCTGGTGATTAACTTGAGTGATGACTCTATTATGATGATAGTATATATTTGAGTGAGACGCTCCACTCGCCTCGCAAATCTGGGACACGTGAAAATCATGTTGGGCATGCTATATACATGTTAAATATGTCTTATACATGTTATATACGTGTTATATACATGTTATACATGTTATATATGTGTTATATATGTTATACACGTGTTATATATGTGTTATACACATGTTATATACATGTTATATATGTTATATAGAGGGGGATGGCAGGTCACCCACATCTGTGGTCCTCTCCAAGGTTTCTCATAGTCATTCTCATTGACATCCCACTGGGTTGTGAGTTTTTCCCTTGCCCTTATGTGGGATCTGAACCGAGGATGTCTTTGTGGCTTGTGCAGCCCTTTGAGACACTTGTGATTTAGGGCTATATAAGTAAACATTGATTGATTGATTGATTTGTACCATGAATTCAAGGTTCAAGGTTCAAGGTTCAACTTTATTGTCCCCGCGGGGAAATTTGTCTTGGGCACAGTGCATCATTGCTTTCTTAACATACTCAAAAACAACAGAACAAAAACACAAGCACAGACACAACCACAACCATACAACTAACATTTAAACATCAGAACATGGAGCTTGATAGACATAGGTGGCACTTTGATGTAGGCATAAAATCTACAGTATGGAGATAAAGATAAAGTACCAATGTGCATTGCACTAGAGCTCATGGATAAAGTGCTGTGTGCTAAAGTGCTTAGTTCTAAAGTGCTATGTGCTAAAGTGCTATGTGCTAAAAAAGTGCTAACCTATGTATTAAAATTCTATTGCACATTGTTGGTCAGCTTAATGGAGGCTGGAACAAATGATAATTTAAGGCGGTTAGATTTGCATAGTGGGACCCGGAGTCTTCTCCCTGATGGCAGGGTTCCATATTCAGGAAAGAGTGGGTGTTGTGAGTTGGAAATAATTTTCTTAGCTTTTTTCCTAACTGCCTGCTCATAGATGCTCTTTATAGGCTCATATTCTTTCCTCCCTACGATTTTCATTGCCGTTTTATGCATGCCGGCCAGTTTGCTTTTTAGCTTAACGGTTAGGTTGCCAAACCATGAGGTGATCCCGTATCTAATGATGCTCTCTACAATGGCACGGTAGAAAATCATCATGATATGGCTGCTTACGCCGTACAATCTTAATCTTCGCAAAAAATATAGCCTCTGTTGCAGTCTATTGCACAGTTTGTCAATATGTGTCTTCCAGCAGAGAAGATTATCAATATGAACCCCTAAATATTTATATGAGGATACCTGGGTGATTTCCTGATTTTTGATGACCACTGGCTCATGGTCAGTCACTTTCCTCGGATCCAAAACCATTTCCTGTGTCTTGGTCACATTTAAAATAAGATGGTTAGTGTCACACCACCTAATAAATAGGTCTATCTCGTCTTGGTACACAGAGGGGTCCGTATCCTTGTGTAGAAGGCTTAGGAGCACGGTATCGTCCGCAAATTTCACCATATAATTGTTAGGGTGCACAGTCCTACAATCATTGGTGTACAATGTAAATAGTGTTGGTGATACAACGCAACCCTGTGGGACGCCTGTGTTGCAGTGTTTGGTGTCTGACAGTGTTCTGTTGACCTTCACTTGCTGTGTTCTGTTTGTTAAAAAAGAGTGGAACCATTTGATCAAGGTGGAGTTTACACCCATGTCTTTGAGCTTCTCTAAGAGTATGTGAATTTGCACTGTATTAAAAGCTGAGCTGAAATCAACAAATAAAATTCTAGCATAAGCTTTTGTGTTTTCAAGGTGCTTGGAGATAAAATGCAAGGTGCAAAGGATTGCATCATCAGTACTGCATTCCTGCTTGTACGCAAACTGGTACACATCTAAATTTGGCTTGACATCCTTCATGAGCAGTGACACAACAAATTTTTCAAAACATTTCATAACAATCGATGTGAGAGCTACGGGACGAAAGTCGTTGTTTACTGTGACACCGGGCTTTTTAGGCACTGGAGTTATAATTGACTTCTTCCACAGAGCTGGAACAGTGTGAGTGTTAAGTGACTGTTGGAATATTGGACACCATGCTGTAGTTAGTTCCTCTGCACAGCTTTTGAGCAAAAAGGCTGGGAGGCCGTCAGGGCGAATTGATTAACGTAGACCCCGACTTAAACAAGTTGAAAAACTTATTGGGGTGTTACCATTTAGTGGTCAATTGTACGGAATATGTACTGTACTGTGCAATCTACTAATAAAAGTCTCAATCAATCAATACAAATGTTTGGTATGTTTTGACCGAATGGGAGTTCAAGGAAGAAATATTGGCTGAAAAACAGTACAATCGAATGTACACTGCAAAAAGTCAGTGTTCAAAAACAAGAAAAAAAAATACAAAAATGAGGGGTATTTTATTTTGAACTAAGCAAAATTATCTGCCAATAGAACAAGAAAATTTGGCTTGTCAAGACTTTCCAAAACAAGTCAAATTAGCTAACCTCAATGAACCCCAAAATACCTTAAAATAAGTATATTCTCACTAATAACAAGTGCACTTTTCTTGGTAGAAAAAAAAGAGACCTTTTTGCTCAATATGTTGAAAAATGTTCTTAAATGAAGTAAATGCTAGTGCCATTATCTTTACATAATGATATGCACTAGGCATTACATTTCTTGAAACCAGCAAACTTATACTAAAAACTAATTTATTTTTCTTAATGGAAAAGCAACAAGGCAACCGCTTGTTAGTCTCGGGGTCTACTAGCCGCTCAGGCAAATCATATGGTCTAAAAATGCATTTTTCCATCAATAACATGACATCATCGCGCCAAGTGCAATAAATATTCAAAACATTATTTCCTGGAAATTCCCAAATTTTGGGGGGAAATTCC
>NC_084568.2:9012500-9022500 GCF_033978685.3 Nerophis lumbriciformis
AAATCTCCTTCCGCGTCTGTCCCTGACACCCGCATTTCAGGCTGACACTCTGTGGAAACGCTCCCCACCCACACTGCTTGGTGCCTCGTCTGAGCTGCTGTGACTTAGATTACCATAGCAACTAATTAGATGACCATAGTAACGAGTATATCATGCAAAAGCGCAGATTCCAACCATTGAAATACTTTGTATAGTTGAAGACTTACGGTCATTTGAAAACATCACTGCACATCATAATGGCAGCTACACTTTCCATCTTAAAGATCTAAAAAAAATTATTTGGGAATGTCCGACAGGCCAGATTGATAAATTTAAGCCCCCGGGCCTTATTTTGGCCTAGTGTGTATTAGAGTACCATATTTCCTACATTAAAAACACAAACAAAATTTAAAAAAAATACAAATAAACACCAGCAGACACCAAAAATGCATCAATTTAATTCATTTTAATCAGCCCCATAAATCATTTGGCTACAATTAACTTATAAAAATATTTTTTTAAATAGATATGTCTATTTTTATATTTATATTTGCATTTTCTCCTCCCAATATTGTGGGCGTTTTGATGATCAGCATATACAGCCGTGGTCAAAAGTTGACATCCACTTGTAAAGAACATAATGTCATGGCTGTCTTGAGTTCCCAATTATTTCTACAACTCTTATTTTTTTTGTGATAGAGTGAATGGAGCACATACTTGTTGGTCACAAAAAACATTCATGAAGTTTGCTTCTTTTATGTATTTATTATGGGTCTGCTGAAAATGTGAGCAAATCTGCTGGGTCAAAAGTATACAAACAGCAATGTTCATATTTGCTTACATGTCCCTTGGCAAGTTTCACTGCAATAAGGCGCTTTTGGTAGCCATCCACAAATTTCTGCTTGAATTTTTGACCACTCCTCTTGACACAATTGGTGTAGTTCAGCTAAATTTGTTGATTTTCCAACATGGACTTGTTTCTTCAGCATTGTCCACACGATTAAGTCAGGACTTTGGGAAGGCCATTCTAAAACCTTCATTCTAGCCTGATTTAGCCATTCCTTTACCACTTTTGACGTGTGTTTGGGGTCATTGTCCTGTTGGAACACCCAACTGCGCCCAAGACCCAACCTCCGGGCTGATGATTTTAGGTTGTCCTGAAGAATTTGGAGGTAAATCCTCCTTTTTCATTGTCCCATTTACTCTCTATAAAGCACCAGTTCCATTGGCAGCAAAACAGGCCCAGAGCATAATACTACCGCAACCATGCTTGACCATAGGCATGGTGTTCCTGGGATTAAAGGCCTCTCATTTCTCCTCCAAACATATTGCTGGGTATTGTGGCCAAACAGCTCAAATTTTGTTTCATCTGACATCACATGGACAAAGATAAGACCTTCTGTGGTCAGACAGCCATGACATTATGTTCCGTACAAGTGTCTGTAAACTTTTGACCACGACTGTATATAATGAAGACAGAGATGCAAAATGGATTGCACTCCTTATTCAGCTCACTTAACAGACGCAACCCACTTTGCACACGTTTAGTAGAGCTGCTTTTTCATGTGCGCTATTCAGTTCACGCAAACCTTGAGTAAATCTCAACCTAAATCTCTTCAGTTCTTTGAATCTCAACTTCTTCAATATATAATAAGGCATCTACACTTTTCATACTACTATAAAAAAAAAATCATAAGCTTACTTTTACCAGTATTGAAGGATAACCTATCTTTTGATTTTGATCAATTTGTTTTCAGCCACCTCTAACACATCTTCACTATTTTGCCCTGAATAAAATAAGGTTGTCTGCACAAACAATTTGGAAAGCATAGTAATTTTATTGACATACGTAGGAAACAGTAAAGGTCCAATGACTGATCCTTGTGGTACTCCACAACTAATATTATGTAAGGCAAATTTCTTATTGCTTGTATTGCGGCACGTGACTTCTTCCCGGAAGTGAAAAATAGTGGTGGTCAACCAAGCCAAGATAGCTGTCATATCTGAGTATAAAAGAGGCTTAAATCTTCCTACAAAAAGCAGATACAGGCAAAAAATGTAACTATGCAATGGAATAGATTTCTATACTTTATCAAAAAATGGTTTTTCGAGTAATTTCAAGAAATATCTGTTGTCCGCGTTCCCGGTCATCTCAAACTATTGTGCTCCAGACGCCATTCTACACGACAAAACTACAGATGTCCGATAATATCGGCCTTCCAATATTATCGGCCGATAAATGCGTTAAAATGTAATATCGGAAATTATCGGTATCGTTTTTTTTTATTATCGGTATCGTTTTATTTTATTTTTTTATTTTATTTTATTTTTTAATTTTTTCTAATTAAATCAACATAAAAACACAAGATACACTTACAATTAGTGCACCAACCCAAAAAAACTCCCTCCCCCATTTACACTCATTCACACAAAAGGGTTGTTTCTTTTTGTTATTAATATTCTGGTTCCTACATTATATATCAATATATATCAATACAGTCTGCAAGGGATACAGTCCGTAAGCACACATGATTGGTCCACTAATAGTACTAACCTTTAACAGTTAATTTGACTCATTTTCATTAATTACTAGTATCTATGTAACTGTTTTTGTATTGTTTTGCTTTTTTTTTAATTCAAGAAAATGTTTTTAATTTATTTATCTTATTTTATTTTATTAATTTTTTTTGAAAGTACCTTATCTTCACCATACCTGGTTGTCCAAATTAGGCATAATAATGTGTTAATTCCACGACTGTATATATCTGTATCGGTTGATATCGGTATCGGTAATTAAAGAGTTGGACAATATCGGATATCGGCAAAAAGCCATTATCGGATATTCCTAGACAAAACAGATGGAAACTTGCAAAACGTATTTGCGTGTGACTGGGTCAAGGAAGTTTGTATCAAGACTCTCCCGGATAAATATGCATCGTTTTTGCTCGGGTAAGGTTGCATTTCATGGTTTAACTTTGCATCTGCTGCCATGTTTGTTGCTGTTGCAGGCGCCGTTTACGAATAGCGTGTTTTTCCCCGTCTTTATCAAAATATAACTGTGGATGTGCTGACAAGTTCATATATGATTGCTGCCTTTGGTAAAGGATTAAGTCTTTTAGTTTTACTCACATTTGCATTCTTTTATTTAGACTCGTCGAGTCGTAGCTTTGCGAAACAACCACGTGTTTAAGAAATTCAAATAATATCAAGATAATACTTAAATGGGAAATACTAAACGTTAAAAGTATGTCAAACAAACCTTTTACGATGTGATCACTGCAATCTCATGCATTCTTCGACTCTGCTCCTTTGGACTGGAGTGTGATCTGCTTTTCTCGTCTTTGTTTTGTAACACCTTGCACTCTTACGCCCTCCATGATAACCTCTTGAGCAGGCCTGGGAAATTATTTTGACTCAGAAGGCCAATTTTTGAGAAAAAAATTGTGTCTGTGGGCCGTTATATCTATTTTTAGGAACTAATACAAAACCTCACAATAATGTCTGATTGAATGCTAAAAACGTTATGACATTTGACATTTGTTTACTGAATGAGACACCCAGAATGTACATGAAGATAGAGAAGGTGTGATTTACAATATTAACTATGAACGATAAAACACTGAATATTGACAACATATGAACGTCACACCCCCTCTCGATCAACATATTTTACAAACAAACGAAACGGAACAAACACAGCGAAATATAAACGCGAAGGCTAAAAATAAACCCACCTACAATCTGATAAATATGATACATCAGCAAGCTCTGGAAACACTCTGTGGAAACGCTCCCCACCCACACTGATTGGTGCCTTGTCTGAGCTGCTGTGACTTAGATTACCATACCATTACCACTAATTAGATTACCGTAGTAACTAATTAGATGACCATAGTATATCATGCAAAAGTAAAATGAGTGTGAAAAATAATAAAAATAAATAAAAAACAAAACGGAAAAAGTTAATATATATATATATATATATATATATATGTATATATATATATATATATATATATATATATATATATATATATATATATATATATATGTATGTCATTTATTTAAACTGATTATTATTACTATTATTATCATTTTACTTACTTACACGTTACTAATTTAAAATGTGAAATGAGTGTGAAAAATAATAAAAAGAAATAAAAAACAAAACGGAAAAAGTTTTTATATATATATATATATATATATATATATATATATATATATGTATATATATATATTTTTTTTTTTATTTATTTAAATTGATTATTATTACTATTATCATTTTACTTACTTACACGTTTCTAATTTATATACATTTTTTAAACTATATTTAAGGTTGAGTTTTGGTGGTACAATAAATAAAAAGTTTTCAAATGGATGAATAATCATGTTATTAATCGTGATTATTATTTTTGCCATAATTGTCCAGTCCTGCTTTTGATACTTAAGTTCAGGGGTGTCCGAACTATTTCCAAAAAGGGTCGCATACCGAAAAGTCAAAGTATGCAAGAGCCATTTTGATATTTTTTAATTAAAAAAAATCCTAGAAACATATATTACGTATATTTAAAGACAGAACATTGTGTCAGCTTTGTATTATAGGTGACTAAGTATATTATTATTAATTAGTTAACACATTTCAGCTTTTTCTTATTACATAAAAATATTTTTTATTTTATTTTTTAATGTTTTAACTGTTTTTATTCCCATGTAAGAATAGAATAAAAAATAGTATCATATTATTGTGTAACTGCATAACCTAGTGTGTCAAAATGTCTGCCGGTCCAGAAATATTAATGTTCAGTTACATATTTACAGTGTTTATTATAGTTGTTGTATTTTTTCAAAATTGTCTTTATATTTTAAGTAAATTTTATTTTTATTTTGAGAGCTTCTAATATTTTAGACCAAAGGTGTCTAAACTTTTTCCACCAAGGGCCACCTACTGAAAAATCACATATGAGGGGGTCATTTCTATATTTTATTAGTTTAAAAAATGCTATAAACATATAATATATATTTTAGGACAAAACCTTGTGTTTATAGGTGACTAATTATGCGTTTAAAAATTGTCAACTTTTTCTCATTACATTCCGATTTTCTCCTCTTTTTTATTACATTGTTACTGTTTTGTTTTTTTAGATAGATATGTTATTATTTACAAACACACAACTTTTTAAATTTTAGCAGACACATTAGGTATATTCGCACAAAGTATCGGTATCGGATAGGTATCGCTAAAACCAGCCTGAATTTTACTCGTATTAGATCGGAAAGAAAATCAGTTGTGTCACAATCCACCAAGGATATTATTTTTATCTACCATTGACTTTGCAATATCAAACTTTTATTTAACTGGATTTATTTTTAAATATTGACATAATTCAGCTCCATGCAGAAGTGCCACCAACTATTTTCCCTGGAATATGCATTGAGGCAATGAAGTGTGTTGTATCCGATTACTCGATTAATTGACAGAATCGATAGCTGCAGACCTACTAACAAACTCATCAATAACTTGCTTTGAAATCATAAATCAAGGTGACAAGCAGATAATTAGTTACCTTATTTTCTGGTACCTTTTTCCCACGCTTTGAACCCTGTGGCTTATGAAACGGTGCGGCCAATATATGGATTTTTCTTCGCTAACCGCCATAATGTTTTGTATCCAACAAATAGTTTTCTTATAGTGCCGACAGAGACACTGAAAATATGTGTTATTGTTTGTGCTGTGGTGCAATCTTTTGGATCAGTTCGCTCACTGCAGGTGCTGCGGGTTGACAATGTACTTTCTGTTTCATTCTTTGAACCGAAAGTATTTGTCCTTAGCATTTTTTTCTTGAAATGATTCTTCATCCATCACTCCGAGCATTGTTTGTAAGTTTTACAATATAACTAAAACAATTCTTACTTACTAAACCGTCACCATGTGTGACGTATGTAGGAGTGTTTTCATGCATATTTGTACGTGCTAGTGTAATGTAATCAAGCTGGTGTTGTTAGCATTAGCGAATATGCTAACACATTTACAAGTGTTAGCATTCTTTTTGTATTGTTTCAGTTTAGTAAGTTCACCAAAACTTCACCTTGGAGTTATTGAGTGTTTAGCTGATTGGAGAGCGAGCTTCCACAGCTCATGGAGTCCATAACGATGGCTTCTGTTTTGTTTGACCAGCCGTTTAACTGCCGTGTTACAGACACCATATTAAAATTCGGTGGGTGGGGTTAAACACCAGTGCGCTCTATAGCCTGTAAAATACGGTATTTATTTTTGATAACAAAAAAAATGCTTGGAATATCTTGTTGCATGGTGACAAAGTTTGTATATGTTGTATATGATATGCAATTGCACGCGGTACACTTTGTGTCTTTCAAAATTGAAAGAACAAAAACATTGACGCACATTATTTTTAGGCTTTTATGCTGTATTTTTTTTTTTTTAACATAGCTAAATTTAGCGATTCAATTATGACATAAATATTAGAGTTGCAGCTGTTAATTTTCTTGGTACACGAGTAATTTATCGACTAGTTTGTTGGATTAATCGAGTAATCGGATAAAGCACACCTCGTAGCTTAGTTTCAGGCAAAATAATTCAAATACACAAATATTTTTCTGCTTTCCATAGCCTTCATTCTTTTAAAAAAATGCACATTATTAGCATTTAAATTGCACTTTCAACATGTGTGCATTAATAATTTAACGATTAATCGAAGCAACAGAAAATAAATCGTACCTTTTTTTAGAGATAAATGCTTTAAAATGTAATATCGGAAATTATCGGTATCTGTTTCAAAAAGTACAATTTCTGACTTTTTAAAACGATGTAGGGAGAAGTACAGAGCAGTTGCGTCTCCCAGCCATACTTGCCAACCCACCCGATTTTCCCGGGAGACTCCCGAATTTCAGTGCCCCTCCCGAAGATCTCCCGGGGCAACCATTCTCCCGAATTTCTCCCGATTTCCACCCAGACAACAATATTTGGGGCGTGCCTTTAAGGCATTGCCTTTGCGTGCCGGCCCAATCATATAATATGTACGATTTTTCACACACAAAAGTGAATGCAATGCATAATTGGTCAACAGCCATACAGGTCACACTGAGGGTGGCTGCATAAACAACTTTAACACTGTTACAAATATGTTGTACCCACACCAAACAAGAATGACAAACACATTTCGGGAGAACATCCGCACCGTAACACAACATAAACACAACAGAACAAATACCCAGAACCCCTTGCAGCACTAACTCTTACGGGACGCTACAATATACACCCCCCGCTATCCCCTACCCCCCCACACCTCAACAACCCCACCCCTCCCCCAACTCCGCCCACCTCAACCTCCTCATGCTCTCTCAGGAAGAGCATGTCCCAAATCCCAAGCTGCTGTTTTGAGGCATGTTAAAAAAACTTTGTGACTTCAATAATAAATATGGCAGTGCCATGTTTGCATTCTTTTCCATAACATGAGTTGATTTATTTTTGGAAAACCTTGTTACGTTGTTTAATGCATCCAACAGGGCATCACAACAAAATTAGGCATAATAATGTGTTAATTCCACGACGATCGGTTGATATCGGAATCGGTAATTAAGAGTTGAACAATATCGGGATATCGGCAAAAAAGCCATTATCGGACATCTCTACTTTTTTTAATCAATTAATTGTTGCGTCTCTAATAAATTGCAATGTACCTTTTAACTAATTAAATAAACCTGAGTTAAAAAAAAATTTTAAAATCTGGTTTCTGAGCCTTGAGTCCGTCAAAAGCACTCCCAAACACACACACAATTTGTCACTTTCGGTGCATGTCTTATTGCGTATTCGACTGCTGGATTCAAAGTTTCGTGCGTATAGCGTCGACAGCAGAAGATAGGGACCATGGCTCTTGCCTGTAAAAAGTCGTTTGCCATTTTTTTCCCCCAGGCATTTCTGCCACGTGACGTTGAAATTGAACTGTACATACCAAAAAAAACTTCGTCTTTATCAGATGGGCAACAATGAGATGTAAAAAGTTGTGGCTGTTACACACTAGTGGGATTTGTATACATAAAAAGTCATTTTGACTACAATTGTGCAGTACTAGTGTTAAGGTGCCACATGATGTCAGCAAAGACTTCCCTTTGCACTTGAGTACGTGGGTCCACGACCAGCAGATACAAATAGGATTGGTTTGTCCAAAGCGCAGACAAATTGGCTTAAAAAGCTGTAATATAAAAATCCTTTGGGGAAAAAAATACAATCTTCTTACAGAGCAAGAAAACCACACCCAACACCTACAGGTTTCACCTGTAAAAACGAGGCATTGCTCTCAATTATTACATCCTATTGAAACGCTGGTCTATAAAGTCAGCATTTTAGAAGAAATCCGCAAAATCTTGCAAAGCACAACTTCATGTCGTTGTCAATCAAAACTGACAATTATGTAAGAGCAGAATGTTTGAGTGGTCGGTCGGTGTACGGCAGTTATGAACTTTTTCCGCTTCTTTCATTCCGAACCTCATCGCCGTCCTTGATCCATTGTGCGACGAGTCACGCGTGGAATGACAACCTCGCGGAGAATTCCCTCTGGTGTGTCGAGACACACCTTTCACCTGACAAAAGCCATCTCGAAGAAATCTTTAAAAACTGGTTTAGGTGTCGCTGGCTCTTGTTGACAAGTCTATGTTTTCATCTGCAACTGAAGTTGTCTTATCTTGTGCGAAATGGCAAATATTTGCGCCTTTGTCCAGTCAATGGATAGTTGTGTTATGCACGCTTATGTTTCCCTAAAAAAGGTTGCATCAATAATGCTTGGTTTTTGATTGACAGTTGCATCACTGTCAGTTTTTTCAAAGTATCTTTGATATGGCTCTTGTTATGTGCAGTGTCACTCTGTAGTAGTGTTGTCCCGATACCAAAATGTATTTCGGTGCTTTTCGATACTTTTTCTAAATAAAAGGGACCACAAAAAATGGCATTATTGGCTTTCATTTAACCAAAAAATTTTAGGGTACATTAAACATATGTTTCTTATTGCAAGTTTGTCCTTAAAGGGGAACATTATCACAATTTCAGAAGGGTTAAAACCATTAAAAATCAGTTCCCAGTGGCTTATTATATTTTTCGAAGTTTTTTTCAAAATTTTACCCATCACGCAATATCCCTAAAAAAAAGCTTCAAAGTGCCTGATTTTAACCATTGTTATATACACCCGTCCATTTTCCTGTGACGTCACATAGTGAAGCTAACACAAACAAACATGGCGGAAAAAACAGCAAAGCTATAGCGACATTAGCTCGGATTCAGACTCGGATTTCAGCGGCTTAAGCGATTCAACAGATTACGCATGTATTGAAACGGATGGTTGTAGTGTGGAGGCAGGTAGCGAAAACGAAATTGAAGAAGAAACTGAAGCTATTGAGCCATATCGGTTTGAACCGTATGCAAGCGAAACTGACGAAAACGACACGACAGCCAGCGACACGGGAGAAAGCGAGGACGAATTCGGCGATCGCCTTCTAACCAACGATTGGTATGTGTTTGTTTGGCATTAAAGGAAACTAACAACTATGAACTAGGTTTACAGCATATGACATACATTTGGCGACAACATGCACTTTGAGAGTGCAGACAGCCCAATTTTCATCAATTAATATATTCTGTAGACATACCCTCATCCGCGCTCTTTTCCTGAAAGCTGATCTGTCCAGTTTTGGAGTTGATGTCAGCAGGCCAGGGAAGCTAGGGTCGATAGCTCGCTTGTCTGCGGGAAAAAACTGCCGCCATTGCTTGCCGTGCTAGCGAGGGCCTTTGTCCCTGAATTGCTCACACACTCCGGCAGATTTAATGGGGGTCTGGCGGCAGATTTCTTTGACTTTATCGTTGGAAATGCATCTGCTTTGAGTGTCGCAGGATATCCACACATTCTTGCCATCTCTGTCGTAGCATAGCTTTCGTCGGTAAAGGGTGCGGAACAAACGTCCAATTTCTTGCCACTTTGGCATCTTTGGGCCACTGGTGCAACTTGAATCCGTC
>NC_084568.2:9027500-9100000 GCF_033978685.3 Nerophis lumbriciformis
GCTACCTGCCTCCACACTACAACCATCCGTTTCAATACATGCGTAATCTGTTGAATCGCTTAAGCCGCTGAAATCCGAGTCTGAATCCGAGCTAATGTCGCTATAGCTTGCTGTTCTATGCGCCATGTTTGTTTGTGTTGGCATCACTGTGTGACGTCACAGGAAAATGGACGGGTGGTTAAAATCAGGCACTTTGAAGCTTTTTTTTAGGGATATTGCGTGATGGGTAAAATTTTGAAAAAAACTTCGAAAAATAAAATAAGCCACTGGGAACTGATTTTTAATGGTTTTAACCCTTCTGAAATTGTGATAATAACATTTATCATTTATCATTTATTTATAATGTTCCCCTTTAAAAAAATGAAGACTTTGACGGCATTTGCTATTGTTTAGTTATTTTGTACTTTTGACGGTGTTTTCCTCAAACAATTGTATGTACCGTATTTTCCGGACCGGATTATAAGGCGCACTGCCTACGAACAACTTATATCTGTCAGTAAACTCGCCATGAAAGCGCTAAAACATACCGGTGTAGTGAGCTTACATTATTCACC
Source organism: Nerophis lumbriciformis (assembly GCF_033978685.3). NCBI lineage: Eukaryota > Metazoa > Chordata > Actinopteri > Syngnathiformes > Syngnathidae > Nerophis > Nerophis lumbriciformis. The sequence continues at coordinate 9,028,055 of NC_084568.2, forward strand.
CAAGGAACTTTAGTTATTAGAGAGATCCGATGGGACGTTTTTTCATGGGACACATTTCCCGCGTTGTTGTTGCACTAGTGAGCCACGATTGAGAAGATGCTGCTCCGTTATTGATTGAAGTAAAGTCTGAATGTCATTAAAACAGTTAGCTCCATCTTTTGACACTTTTTCCACCCCCGTCCTTGCACGCTACACCGCTACAACAAAGATGACGGGGAGAAGACGCCGTCGAAGGTGAGCCACGTAAATAAGACCGCCAACAAAACGGCGCATCCTGAAGCGACTGTCAGAAACCGGCTGTAAAACATAATCTATGCAACATTTATGCACCATTACATGTTATGTAGACCACAAGGAAGTATTTTACATTTGGAAAAAAATAATATGAATCCTTCAATGCGCTCTATAATCCGGTGCGCCTTATATATGAAAAAAGAAAAGAAAAAATAGACCATTCATCGGCAGTGCGCCTTATAATCCGGTGCGCCCTATGGTCCGGAAAATACGGAACTCCTTAACCGTTTACTATAGGAAACTCCAGTGGCTCTTACTAGAGCAAAGACCTCCATTAAGGCCATACAATACTAATTGGCATCACCAAACATATGTCAACACATACTTTTATTTTGCCGCTTGCAGACACAAATTACTCACTCGGAAATCATTTGAGCTATGCAACGTTGACAACGGCAACCAAAATTGGTTTTACCCTTTAAAATCGTTTTTAGTCATATTTATTTTATATTGTTTTTAATTGTGTTTAATATTGTTGTGCAGCACTTTGGAAACATTTTGTTGTTTAAATGTGCTATATAAATAAAATGGATTGGATTGGATTGGAAATAAGCGTTGCACTTACACCCTAAATAAGATCAGTTCCACAAAGAAACTTAAGTACCGTATTTTTCGGAGTATAAGTCGCACCTGCCGAAAATGCATAATAAAGAAGGAAAAAAACATACATAAATCGCACTGGAGGCCGGCCAAACTATGAAAAAAAACTGTGACTTATAGTCCGAAAAATACGGTAATTGAAGATATGAAAATGTAACCTAATTTTCTGTTATGACAAAAACAGGCGCTGTAAGGCTGTTTTGTAACAATGAAACTGGATTATATAGTCTATAAACCACAGGTGTGAAACTCAAGGCCCGGGGGCCAGTTCTGGCCCGCTGTATCATTCTATGTGGCCCGCGAAAGCCTGGAATAAATGGGTTTCTTTTTTATTTAATTTAAATTTAAATTTTTTGTAATATTTATTTATTAATTAATGAATCAAACAAAACAATACACAACAATTCCATAATAATGCAATACAGTTCCAAAACCAACATTCAGAATAGCAATAAACAGAGCAAGTGAGAGGACACGCAAACATGACACAGAACAATGTAAAAGTAGTGAAACAAAAATGAATACAGTGAAAACAGTCTCAATACTAGTAAGAATTTCAACATAGCAGTGATTAAAAATCCCTCATTGACATTATCATTGCAGACATTAAAAACAATTTCTTTTAAATAAATAAATAAAATAAATAAATATTTATTTAAAAAATGGGTTTCAATAAAATACTTTTTTTTTTTTTTTTTTTTTTTTACTAAATGCATTTGTTCTTTCGATTTTGACAGAAAAAAAATGCATATTTTAAACTCTAATATTATCTGATCATGCCAATTACATTATTATATACTGTATTGCAAAACTATTTTTGTGAGATAAAAACAAATAGTTAAATATCTGCATGTCACATTTATTTATGATTTTAAAGCTTAAGTTATATATAAAAAAAAATCTAATAATCAAATGCATATGCATTTCGATTAATCATGGGGCGGTATAGCTCGGTTGGTAGAGTGGCCGTGCCAGCAACTTGAGGGTTCCAGGTTCGATTCCCGCTTCCGCCATCCTAGTCACTGCCGTTGTGTCCTTGGGCAAGACACTTTACCCACCTGCTCCCAGTGCCACCCACACTGGTTTAAATGTAACTTAGATATTGGGTTTCACTATGTAAAGCGCTTTGAGTCACTAGAGAAAAGCGCTATATAAATGTAATTCACTTCACTTCACTTCACACAGAACAATCTAAAAGTAGTGAAACAAAAATGAATATTATCAACAACAGTCTCAATATTAGTAACAATTTCAAAATAGCAGTGATTAAAAATCCTTCGTTGACATCATCATTACAGACATTAAAAAAAATAAAAAATAAAAATAAAATAAATAAATATTTATTTAAAAAATGGGTTTCAATAAAATACTTTTTTTTTTTTTACTAAATGCATTCGTTCTTTCAATTTTGACAGAACAAAAATGCATATTTTAAACTCTAATGTTATCTGATCATGCCAATTTCATTATTATATACTGTATTGCAAAACTATTTTTGTGAGATAAAAACAAATAGTTAAATATCTGCATGTCACATTTATTCATGATTTTAAAGCTGGTTTTACATTAAAAAAAATCTAATAATCAAATGCATATGCATTTCGATTAATCATGATTAATCACAGGTTATTACCCGCATGCATAATGTAAATTAAGTTAAGCAGCCAATGTGGCCCTCAATGAAAACGAATTAGACACCCGTGCTATAAACAGTTTGTTTAAGCACCGTCATCTCAACATTATCATATTTCATATTCAAAATGTCAGGTTATTGCGTTTGAGGCGAGCATACTGCAGGTCTTGTTGCAAATACCTTGAGGCTCTCAGTCTGTGCATTGACATGTTGGTTATTACAAACGTGTGCACCTCTTGTTGAAAACAAAACGTTGTGTTGTCTCTGTAAAAGGTGTGCAGTTTTAATTGCTTTGTCATGTCCTCGTCTGCGGAAGCCAAGACTTTTAGACATGTAATTAAGTTGGAGAAAAAAATATATATACCGTATTTTTCGGACTATAAGTCGCAGTTTTTTTCATAGTTTGGCCGGGCTCCAGTGCGATATATATATGTTTTTTTCCTTCTTTATTATGCATTTTCGGCAGGTGCGGCTTATACTCCGAAAAATACGGTATATTTTTTTGCCGAAACAAAAAGACGAACTAGCATATTTTGGTGTACAATTTCCGAGGATTCAGGCTGAAACATGTTTCATTTGATGTTGACGTTGATATGTTTGCGTCGCAGACTTTTTAGTTGTTATTTAGCTTTGGTTGGAGTGGTTTTCTTCTTTTGAACTGGTGCGTGAACACACGCTGGTTTTGCAGAAGCCTTATAAAAGTCAACAAAAGCTTACCGTGGTGTTGCCAATGCATACAGTCCATGATCCTCCCATTACGAAATCATTGTTGTTATGTATGCTCTAAGACTGGAGTTTAAACTTGTCCCAGTTCTCCCTTTTGCATCACTATGCGACGTGCACATTGATACATTTAATCGGACGAAAAACCTAACCGGACTAAAAATGCTTCATGTAAACACGTCCAGATCAAAATGCCATTCCGGTTAAGACGGGTGGTTTATCCCGATAGTCCGGGGGTCAGCCCTAGTGGCTCCCTGGACCTCTTTCCGAGATGGAAAAAGATATATATATATATATATATATATTTTGTTTTTATAAATTTTCTGTCGGAGGACAAACATGACACGAACCTTCCTAATTGTTAGAAATCCCACTGTTTATATTAAACATGCTTCGCTGATGAGAGTATTTGGCAAGCACCGTTTTGTCCTACTAATTTCAGCGGTCCTTGAACTCCTCGTAGTTTGTTTACATGTGCAAATGTTTCCGATGCTGCCACAGAAGGGAGAGTTTTATGCCACTCCTTCTTTGTGTCATTTTGTCCACCAAATGTTTTATACTGTGCGGGAATGCACAAAGGTGCGCTTTGTTAATCGGACGAAAAACCGAACCGGAATAAAAATGCTTCATGTGAACACGTCCAGATCAAAATGCCATTCCGGTCAAGACGGGTGGTTTATCCCGATAGTCCGGGGGTCAGCCCTAGTGGCTCCCTGGACCTTTTTCCGAGATGGAAAAAGATATATATATATATATATATATATATATATATATATATATATATATATATATATATATATATATATATATATATTTTGTTTTTATAAATTATCTGTCGGAGGACAAACATGACACGAACCTTCCTAATTGTTAAAAATCCCACAGTTTATATTAAACATGATTCGCTAATTTCAGCGGTCCTTGAACTCCTCATAGTTTGTTTACATGTGCAACTTTTTCCGATGCTGCCACAGAACGGCGAGTTTTATGCCACTCCTTCTTTGTCTCATTTTGTCCACCAAACGTTTTATACTGTGCGGGAATGCACAAAGGTGAGCTTTGTTGATGTTGTTGATTTTCTGGAGTGCTTATCAGGCATATTTGGTCAATCCATGACTACAAGCTAATCGATGCTAACATGCTATTTAGGCTAGCTGTATGTATATATTGCATCATTATGCCTTGTTTGTAGCTATATTTGAGCTCATTTAGTATCCTTTACTTGTATCCTCTTTGTATATAATTTATATTTGCATGTCTCATGACACATTTTCTGTATGTAATACTGGCTGCATTTCTGATAGTTGTTGTGTGCCATGTTGTTCCAGACCACAGGAAACGTAACCCAGCTTGCAAAGATTGTAATAAATCCTATAGTAGAAGGCAGCCTGCCGTTTCCTTTAACTTGGACACACATCTATACCTTTGGCCATTCTAGCCAGGGGAATGAGGCTAACCATGTTACACACAGAGGAAGAGCAAGGACGTCCAGGCAAGCTAATTGCTAAGCTTGCCTCTAACTTAGCTTGAACACAAGAAATAAATGCTTAGTAATCTCTAAAAATTTTACATAGAGCCATGTTACAGCAGAAAGTAAACTATTAACAGGACAAAACAAGTGAATTAGAGTCTAGACCGGGGGTCAGCAACCCGTGGCTCTTTAGCGTCGCCCTAGTGGCTCCCTGGACCTCTTTCAGAGATGTGTGAAAATGGAAAAAGATGAAGAAAAAAATATATTTTTTGTTTTAATGTTTTCTGTAGGAGAACAAACATGACACAAACCTTCCTAATTGTTAGAAATCCCACTGTTTATATTAAACATGCTTCGCTGATGACAGTATTTGGCAAGCACCGTTTTGTCCTACTAATTTCAGCGGTCCTTGGAGTCATCGTAGTTTGTTTACATGTACTACTTTCTCCGATGCTGCCACAGAAAGACGTGTTTCATGCCACTCATTCTTTGTCTCATTTTGTTCACCAAACATTTTATACTGTGCGGGAATGCACAAAGGTGGGCTTTGTTGATGTTATTGACTTGCTGGAGTGCTTATCAGGCATATTTGGTCAATCCATGACTGCAAGCTAATCAATGCTAACATGCTATTTAGGGTAGCTGTATGTACATATTGCATTATTATGCAATGGTATATTTGAGCTCATTTAATATCCTTTACTTATGTCCTCTGTGTGTTTAATTTATATTTGCATGTCTCATGACACATTATCTGTATGTAATATCAGCTGCATTTCTGATAGTTGTTGTGTGCCATGTTGTTCCAGACCACAGCAAACGTTACCCAGCTTGCAAAGATTGTAATGAATCCAGTAATAGAAGACAGCCTGCCATTTCCTTTAACTTGGGGACACACATATATACCTTTGGCCATTCTGAACCAGTAATTTCCAGAAGTTATCTCATCCTGTGAGAAGCCTCCATTTTCCTAAAAATGTCCAATGATGCAAAAATGTGTAGAATAAAAATTAATATACAACATTTCTGTCAACGAAGATTTGCGTCAGCCTTTGATAGTAGGCTAATATAGCTAATATAGACACTTACATCATGTGTTTCCTTCATTATAACACTAATATAAGGCTTTTAATTTTTTTGCGGCTCTGTATTTTTGGTCCAATATGGCTCTTTCAACATTTTGGGTTGCCAACCCCTGCGATAGTCATTCGGATTATAGCGCGTGAAAACACATCTTCCGAAATTCGGGTCGAAATTATCCTCACTGCACACGTCTTTGACGTCCGCTATTCTTTGGTGATGCAGGGGGACTAAATCTACTTGTCTCGGAATGAAGTGACTGTCTTGCTGCCGCCTCCCCGCATTCAACGTCTACAGAAGTAGCGTCATACACTGTTGAGTGTGTTGCTCTAAAACCGAGACGAGCGAAAACAAAAGTAGCGAACAGAAGGAAAAATGACAGCGACATGGAAAGTCATTGCTTTTTTTCAGCACCTGCAGAGAGCGAACTCGTCCAAAAGATGGCGCCACAGCACAGGCGATAACAGATCTTTCTGTTTATGGTATGGTGCTGCGCATGTCAAAGTATTCCGATTTAAGGTGTGATGCATTTAAATGCACGTCGTAATCAGATACAACATTTTCAGGGTCTGTGTACACAGGAACATTCTATTCTGAATTTTGATCAGAAGAAATACATTTTTAAAGTACCATTGACCTCATTTAGAACTGAGTACCCATTGAAGTTTAATTTTAAAAAGTCAGTTTTAGAGTGTATGAAGTGTTTCAAGAGTAGGGTTGAACATTGTTAATCTGCTCTTTTTGTTCCCTGAGCTTTGAACCTATAGCGCTTTATACAATGCTGCGGCTAATTTACGGATTCTTCCGGGTTCACAAGTGTCACATACTGGCAATAAATGTAGCCTCACCACACCAGGCCAAAGAAATTGTTGAAAGGGTCAAGGTGAACAATTTTAAATCAAGCTCACTCACACAATTATTCAGTCAACCATTTAGCACTATGCTGAAAATAGAAAAAGATGAGGAAAAAATATATATTTTGTTTAATATTGTGACATGACACGAACTTTCCTAATTGTTAGAAATCCCACTGTTTACATTTAACATGCTTCACTGATGAGAGTATTTAGTATTTTGTCCCACTAATTTCATAAGTCATTGAACACACCGTAGTTGGTTTACATGTACAGCTTTCCTTGATGCTGCCACAGAAAGACGTGTTTTATGCCACTCCTTCTTTGTCTCTATTTGTCCACCAAACTTTTTACACTGTGCGTGAATGCACAAAGGTGGGCTTTGTTGATGTTATTGACTTGTGTTGGAGCGCTAATCAGGCATATTTGGTCACTGCAAGCTAATCGATGCTAACATGCGATTTATGCTAGCTGTATGTACATAATGCATCCTTATGCCTCGTATTTTAGGTATATTTGAGCTCATTTTATTTGCAGTTTCAGTTTCCTTCAACTTGAACACACAAATCTTTGCCTTTGGCCATTCTAAGCCAGTCTTTTCCAGGAGTTATCTCACCCTCTGAAAAGCCTCTGTTTTACTAATGTTTTCTAATGTTGTAAAAATGTTTAGAATAAATATAAAATGTCAACAAAGATTTTTATCAGCCTGCAACACATGGTCATTTTAATAGTAGGTTATTATAGCTAATACTGTATAGACCAGGGGTCGGCAACCTTTACCAGTCAAAGAGCCATTTTGACCAGTTTCACAAAATAAAGAAAACAATGGGAGCCACAAAACTCTTGAAATTTAAAATGAAATAACACTGCATACAAAGTTTTTTTTGTTGCTTTGTGCTATGTATAAACCAGGGGTCTCAGACACGCGGCCCGCACCTTATTATATAAAAATGTAATGTTAATACGGCCCGCGAGTTTTATATGAATGACGCTTGACAGCCCTCTCGATTTTTCCGGGAGACTCCCGAATTTCAGGGCAACTATTCTATCGAATGTCTGCTGATTTTCACCCAAATAACAATAATAAGGGCGTACCGTGATGGCACAGCAATTAGTGCCCTCTACAACCTGTAAAAACAGCGCGGGGGTGCATAATGTAGCCCGGAAGAGTTAGGGATGCATGGGATTCTGGGTATTTGTTCTGTTGTGTTTATTTTGTGTTACGGTGCGGATGTTCTCCCGAATTGTGTTTGTCATTCTTGTTTGGTGTGGGTTCACAGTGTGGCGCATATTTGTAACAGTGTTAAAGTTGTTTGTACGGCCACCCTCAGTGTGACCTGTATGGCTGTTGACCAAGTATGCCTTGCTGTCACTTACGCAAGCACGTAAGTGATTGGCACGCTGTTTGTACAGGTTGTAGAGGGCGCTAAATGCTGTGCCATCACGGCACGCCCTTATTATTGTTGTTTGGGTGAAAATCGGAGAATATTTGCCCCGGGAGATTTCTGAGAGAGGCACTGAAACCCGGAAGTCTCCCAGGAAAATCGGGAGGGTCGGCAAGTATGCAGCTGAGCCGCATCAGAGTGGTCAAAGAGCCACATGCGGCTCCGGAGCCGCGGGTTGCAGACCCCTGGTATAGACACTTACATCATCTGTTGCCTTCATTATAACACTTATATAAGGCTTTACATTTTTTGCAGCTCCAGACAAAAAAAATTTAAATTTTTGGTCCAATATGGCTCTTTCAACATTTTGGGTGGCCGACCCCTGGACTCGGCCGTCCTTTTATTATATACATATTTTGAGCAAAACAAAGTCAACACTACACAATAACTAAACAAAAACTATAATCCTTTAATCGTTGAAAACCTTTGTTTTTTTGACCCTCTGGAGTTGTGTTGTCCTTTTCCCTGAGTTTATAAAAATTAACAATAAATTCATAATCCAGGCATGTGATTTTTCCGTCTAAAGTCGGAATTCCGTCTTTTTTAATCTCGGGAAAAAAAATAAAAATTATCTCCCGTTTTTCCGATTTTTTTTCCGACCCTAAATCAAGATTCGAGACGTAGTTTATATTACGCCGTAGTTGATTGGTCGATATGTTCCTTGTGACCAATCAGGACATCTGTTATGAATGATGACGTTAATAACGTCATCATTCATAATGGTTATTACCGCCATTTTCCATATGTAAACGATGTCGGTTCTCGAGAGAAAGGACGCTTTACGAGTAAAAGAAATTGATAAACATGTCAAAAATAAGTTTCGATGGGACTGGATGGAAAGGGAAATCACTGATACTGTTGGGAAGAAGGAAGTTACGACTTTGTTCGGTGATTTTATTCGGAAAATCGATCGTCCCGGAAAGGTTTTGTGCACGTGGTGTCATGATAATATTGACTATGGATCACGAGGTTTCAAGGCTTTGGAAGTACATGCGAAACGCCAAAAACATATCAATCAATCAATCTTTATTTATATAGCCCTAAATCACAAGTGTCTCAAAGGGCTGCACAAGCCACAACGACATCCTCAGTACAAAGCCCACATACGGGCAAGGAAAAACTCACCCCAGTGGGACGTCGATGTGAATGACTATGAGAAACCTTGGAGAGGACCGCATATGTGGGTAACCCCCCCCCTCTAGGGGAGACCGAAAGCAATGGATGTCGAGTGGGTCTGACATAATATTGTGAGAGTCCAGTCCATAGTGGATCCAACATAATAGTAAGAGTCCAGTCCATAGTGGGGCCAGCAGGACACCATCCCGAGCGGAGACGGAAAACGAACTTTTCACTAGCTGGTACTTTTGGATGTCAACCGAAAGTGAGCAAACCTTACGGACTTCATCCTTTGTTTACATCGACAACTGCCGTAGACATCGAGAGGAAAGATCCACCCAAACAACCCACTTCAGTTGCAGACAGGGTTGTTAATAATGAGGTAAGCTAAAAAAAATATTTGCATGCGAAATACGCATGTTTGTTTTAGATATTAACCAATTATTGCTTTGCGAATATATAAATGTTTTTTTCTAAAAATAAAAAGCCACGTGCAAATATATTATGAAATTACAGAAATTCAAAGAGTCGCATTATTGATTCCAGTTAACAATTTATTTGAAATAAATTTGCATATAATACTATTTTGTAATATTAAGTTCTTATGTAGTCTCTTGAAACAATATTGTCAGTGGTGTAACAATCTTGAAGGTAAATATTTTCACACTTGTCAGTGTCCTCACATTATTATTATTTCCTATTTTCAAATATGAGTAAACAATACTGAACATGTTTAATTATTTTCATAAATTGATATCCTATTTTGGCGAAAAGAATGAAATGTTTACATTTGGCATTTTGTTATATTTATAACTAAACTTGTAGGCAAATAGGCATATACATTAAAACTGTGAATTGTTATTAGTGGTTATGTATTTTACAATTAATGCTACTTTCTGATAGCATATATCATGTAATAGTCTTAACTTTAAAATATATCTTGTATAATAATAAATCTTGGCAAACCTGTTACACCACTGATCATTTTTTAGTGACTAAATACTGTTGGGACTGAACCATATACAGTGATTCATTAGGATAATTGGGTTATGTATGTTCTATTAATGATGTTTTCATGTCTTTAAACACTAAAATATTTTCTTCAAATGGTGCTGTCTTTGTTAATTTTAGCATGTTAAATTGGTGAAAAACCAGGAGCTTCCCAGACCCCTGGAAATTTTTTCAGTCTTTTTCATTGTGGTCAAATCACATGCCTGATAATCACTCAAGTATCGATCATATCCTGATACTACCCTTGGTATCAACACTGCCGATTTATATGCCTGGCAGTGGCCGCGAAACGGCAACAAAGCAGCCCAACACTAGTTGTTACATTACCCTCTGTCCAGACCAGAGCTATTCATTTGGTGGCCCACGGGTAAGTGATACCATCTGTATATATCAGTTCCTAATTTGTGAGGCAAAAATTTCTGCTGCAAATTCCTAAACACACAAGAGTTCCGTTGATTTTTAAAGGGAATTTGGACCACTGTAAACACATAGGCAGATTCTTGCTTTGACATTTTAAACCTGTTAGAAAGCATAGAACACTGGGGTTCAAACTTGTGATTTACATACTGAGGAGTTGCTGATGATGCAGTCAGTAGTCGTTTGTTCAACGTCTTTAGTCATACCAGTGGTGTTCCTCAAGGTTGCGTTTTAGGTCCTCTCTTTTTCATCATTTGGCCTTTGAGTTTGGTTTAAAAAAATACAGAGATTCACACTTTTGCACCAGATTCTTAAAAATACTACCTCTATGAGTACTCTCATAGAGATGATCTTTGATCAGCTTATTTGCAGAGGGTCCTTAAAACAGCATTAGTGCTCCTGCAACTTTGACAAAATAAATACACCAAAATCAAATGTTTGTATACTGTACATATACAAAATGAGGCTAGTCGTGAAGGGAGTAGTCCGGCACCTCGGTCCATAGTTTTCCCCAAAAACAACTTGATTGAATAGCCATAGTCTAGACCGGGGGTCGGCAACCCAAAATTTTGAAAGAGCCATATTGGATTAAAAATATAAATAAAATATCTGTCTGGAGCCACAAAAAATTAAAAGCCTTGTATAAGTGTTATAATGAAGGCATCACATGATATAAGTGTCTATATTAGCTATGTTAGCCTACTATCAAAGGCTGACGCAAATCTTCGTTGACAGAAATGTTGTATTTTAATTTCTATTCTACACATTTTTGCAACATTGGAAATCATTAGTAAAATGGAGGCTTTTCACAGGATGAGATAACTTCTGGTAATTACTGGCTCAGAATTACCAAAGGTATAGATGTGTGAGTCCAAGTTGAAGGAAACTGCAGGCTGTCTTCTTCTAATGGATTCATTACAATCTTTGCAAGCTGGGTAACGTTTGCTGTGGTCTGGAACAACATGGCGCACAGACAACTATGAGAAATGCAGCCTCATTACATACAGATAATGTGTCATGGGACATGCAAATATGAATTAAATAAGTAAAGGAAATTAAATGAGCTCAAATATACCTACAAACGAGGCATAGTGATGCAATATGTACATACAGCTAGCCTAAATAGCATGTTAGCATCGATTAGCTTGCAGTCATGGATTCACCAAATATGCCTGATAAGCACTCCAGCAAATCAATAACATCAACAAAGCTCACCTTTGTGCATTCACGCACAGCATACAACGTTTGGTGGACAAAATGAGACAAAGAAGGAGCGGCAAAAAACACGTCTTTTTGTTGCAGCATCGGAGAAAGTTGTACACGTAAACAAACTACGGTGAGTTGAAGGATCGCTGAAATTAGTAGGACAAAACGGTGTTTGCCAAATACTCTCATCAGTGAAGCATGTTTAACATAAACAGTGGGATTTCTAACAATTAGGAAGGTTAGTGTCATGTTTGTTCTCCTACAGAAAATATATTAAAACAAAAAATATATTTTCTTTCTTCACCTTTTCTATTTTCACACATCTCTGAAAGAGGTCCAGGGAGCCACTAGTGTGGCGCTAAAGAGCCGCATGCGGCTCTAGATCCCCATGCGGCTCTAGAGCCCCGGGTTGCTGACCTCTGGTCTAGACTCTAATTTACTTGTTTAGTTGTTTACTTTCTGCTGTAACACGGTTCCATCTACAATTCTTAGAGATTACTAAGCATTTGTTTCTTGTGTTCAAGCTAAGTTAGCGGCAAGCTTAGCAATTAGCTTGCTTGAGTGTTCTTGCTCTTCCTCTGTGTGTAACATGGTTAGCCTCATTCCCAGAGGTGGGTAGTAACGCGCTACATTTACTCCGTTACATCTACTTGAGTAACTTTTGGGATAAATTGTACTTTTAAGAGTAGTTTTAATGCAACATACTCTTACTTTTACTTGAGTATATTTATAGAGAAGAAACGCTACTTTTACTCCGCTACTTTTATCTACATTCAGCTCGCTACTCGCTACTAATTTTTATCGATCTGTTAATGCACGCTTTGTTTGTTTTGGTCTGTCAGACAGACCTTCATAGTGCCTGCGTTTTACCAAATGCAGTCACTGGTGACGTTCACTCCGTTCCACCAATCAGATGCAGTCACTGGTGACGTTGGACCAATCAAACAGAGCCAGGGGTCACATGACCTGACTTAAACAAGTTGAAAAACTTTTTCGGGTGTTACCATTTAGTGGTCAATTGTACGGAATATGTACTGTACTGTGCAATCTACTAATAAAAGTTCCAATCAATCAATCAAAAGTGTGAAGGAAAAAAGACCCTTTTTTATTTCAACCGTACATCCCGTCAAAAACCTAAAGACTGACTGCACAGTTCCTGTCTTCACAATAAAAGTGCCGCTCCATTGCGCCTGCGCTTTCAAAATAAGAGTCTCCGAAAGCCAGCGCAAACAAGCGAGCAAGCTACGGAGTTTGCCGCCAATGTATTTCTTGTAAAGTGTATAAAAACGAATATGGAAGCTGAATAAATAAGATGCCAAAAACCAACCACTTTCATGTGGTATGAGACAGAAAGGAGGAACTTTTTTTCTTCTCCATTTGAAAATGTGGATGTTATCAGCACTACTGTCTGATTACAATCAATGCAAGTCATCAGAATCAGGTAATACACCAACTTATATTCTTGTCTTCATGAAAGAAAGGAATCTATATGTGTTAAACATGCATGTATATTCATTAAAACACCTTTAACATGTAAACAAAAGCGGCAAAATAAATAAATATAAATTATATACTGTATATATCAATGTATGTATATATATATATATATATATATATATATATATATATATATATATATATATATATGATATGTGTGTGTATGTTACTCATCAGTTACTCAGTACTTGAGTAGTTTTTTCACAACATACTTTTTACTTTTACTCAAGTAAATATTTGGGTGACTACTCCTTACTTTTACTTGAGTAATAAATCTCTAAAGTAACAGTACTCTTACTTGAGTACAATTTCTGGCTACTCTACCCACCTCTGCTCATTCCCCAGTGATAATACTTTTGAGAAATGTAGTTCATTTGCTGTTATTGTCATTAATAGTTAGCTTTTTCAGCCACCTCTGTGGCAGCTATTTCTTCCGGTTGGTGGACTGAGCATCGAAAATAGGAATCGACTTCTCAAAATTAGGACGGTTCCGGGAGAATTGGAAATGTAAGACCTGATTCCTATGGATGCCCGATGTACAAAACCATATTAGAGCACATAAAGAGTGTTTATAAATGTGCTGGCATATCATATAATTAATAAAATAGATGGTGTTCCTACTTTGCGGAAATTCATCTACCACCGGGGGTTCCGAAACAAAGCCCCTAGGACAATCGAGGGAACATTGGTCCATCCATCAGCAAGCTGTTCCATTTTCAAGAAGTGTTCAGTTCTTGTGTTGGCATTTTATAATCACCACACCCAGCACATTGGAGCATGTGTCACATACCGTCATTAAAATAATTAATACAACAATTAAAGACCTTTTTTCATTTTCAACTTGTTTCTCCAGGTGCCTCGCAGCCGCCTCGGAAACCTCTTTTTCCGAAGAACCCAAGACAAACGCCGACCAAGAACCCGATGACAAAATGAATACAGGCTACAGCAGCCTGAGCACCACACTCTCCATGAGAAATGCGCCCCCAGATCAACTTAACGAATCTCGTTACGGAATCCGTAAAGTATCCCTGGTGCGTGAGACTGGCAATGCCGCCACACAGGGTACTGTGGACTTCAACAGAGCAGAGTCAAATGGGACAAGTCTTGGCTCGGAGTATGACTGGAAGAATTCAATTGATAGTGCCTCCAGATATGCATCTAAAAGAGAAGAACCCTTTGATACTCTGAAATACAAACTGTCTGACACCTCCTCCAGCACCTACTCCTCTGTCCTCCCTGAGGCCACGTCATACAGCTACACTGGCAGCAAAACTCAGAGCGAGCTGGCCAGAGAGCCGGAAGGTGACTGGGGGCGGAGCTCTTTAAGACGGGAGGAGTCTTCTGCACCTGCAGGTGAAAGACAGAAACGGTGGGAGGGAGAGGCAGAGAGAATTAATCATGCAGGGACTCACACTCGCTTTCTGTTTTTGGCTTCTCTGCAGACGACCCAGACGCATCCTGTTTTACTGGAGTCTTTAAGGCCACGCTCGTGGAGCTCGACGACCCGGCGGCCTCCTACACGCCCCCGGCCTCCCCCGACACAGACGCATCCCACCAGTACGACATGGAGACCCTGAAGGACACGCTGAAGAGCATGGGGCCCCAGCTGAGGCCGAGGGGCATGGGTCTGCGGGGACCTCCGCCGGTCCTCCATTCCGCTCTTCCCCCGATTGGCGAAGAGGTCCCCAGCCCCGTCACCTCTGACGTCTCCAGTCCCACGAATAAGATGCAAGCCGGCACAACTGCTGAGGCCCTCAATGGAATTTACACTCTACCTCCTAACCTGGGCCTGAAGAAAAGCTCCACTAGAGACACACGATCACCAATGGAGTTAATGAAGAAGGTATTACATTTGAATTTTCTTCTCTTTGCTCTATCAACAGAAAATTAGCTTTGGGCATAATAGGTGTACTTCCTTTAGTCAGAACCGGCAGCACAAGTTGACAACAAGTCAACTCAACGTCTCAGTGACAGTTAAAATGGAATTAACCAAATTTCTGTATTTTTAAATATGATCTCTTTAAACCAGGAGTCTCAAATTAGTGGCCTGTGAGCCCCTTACAGGCCCATATTTTGTGGTTACCGGCCAATATTTTGTGGCCCGCAGGCCCATAATTTGTGGCCCACAGGCTCGTAATTGATGTGGCTCGCAGGCCCATATTTTGTTGACCGCTGACCCATATTTTGTATTCCCCCTCCACAGGCCCATAATTTGTGTTCCGCAGGCCCATATTTTCTTGACTGCAGGCCCATAGTTTGTTGACCACTGACCCATATTTTGTGCCCCTCTGCAGGCCCATTAATTTGTGGTCCGCCGGCTCATAATGTGTGGCCCGCAGGTTAATAGTTTGTGTCTCGCAGGCCCCTATTTTGTTGACCACTGACCCATATTTTGTTGATGACAGGCCCATATCTTGTGGTCCTTTTCCTCATTATGAGTCCGCCGGCTCATAATGTGTGGCCCGCAAGCCAATATTTTCTTGACTGCAGGCCCATAGTTTGTTGACCGCTGACCCATATTTTGTGTTCCCCCTCCACAGGCCTATAATTTGTGGTCCGCCGGCTCATAATGTGTGGTCTGCAGGCCCATATTTTCTTGACTGCAGGCCCATAGTTTGTTGATCACTGACCCATATTTTGTGCCCCTCTGCAGGCCCATTAATTTGTG
The DNA here is from genome assembly GCF_033978685.3 of Nerophis lumbriciformis. Lineage (NCBI taxonomy): Eukaryota > Metazoa > Chordata > Actinopteri > Syngnathiformes > Syngnathidae > Nerophis > Nerophis lumbriciformis. The sequence continues at coordinate 9,044,070 of NC_084568.2, forward strand.
GTCCGCCGGCTCATAATGTGTCCCGCAGGTTAATAGTTTGTGTCTCGCAGGCCCCTATTTTGTTGACCACTGACCCATATTTTGTTGATGACAGGCCCATATCTTGTGGTCCTTTTCCTCATTATGAGTCCGCCGGCTCATAATGTGTGGCCCGCAAGCCAATATTTTTTGACTGCAGGCCCATAGTTTGTTGACCGCTGACCCATATTTTGTGTTCCCCCTCCACAGGCCTATAATTTGTGGTCCGCCGGCTCATAATGTGTGGTCTGCAGGCCCATATTTTCTTGACTGCAGGCCCATAGTTTGTTGACCACTGACCCATATTTTGTGCCCCTCTGCAGGCCCATTAATTTGTGGTCCGCCGGCTCATAATGTGTGGCCCGCAGGTTAATAGTTTGTGTCTCGCAGGCCCCTATTTTGTTGACCACTGACCCATATTTTGTTGATGACAGGCCCATATCTTGTGATCCTTTTCCTCATTATGAGTCCGCCGGCTCATAATGTGTGGCCCGCAAGCCAATATTTTCTTGACTGCAGGCCCATAGTTTGTTGACCACTGACCCATATTTTGTGCCCCACTGCAGGCCCATTAATTTGTGGTCCGCCGGCTCATAATGTGTGGCCCGCAGGTTAATAGTTTGTGTCTCGCAGGCCCATAGTTTGTTGACCACTGACCCATATTTTGTTGAGGACAGGCCCATATCTTGTGGTCCTTTTCCTCATTTCATAGTTCAGTGTAAAGGCTGAAATATGCTCCGGAGGGGGAGGAGCCAGCCGGCGTCAATCACGCAGGCTACGTGGCGTGGGAGCATCTTTCCAGCCTTAATGCATCCTGGGTGGCTAACAACCAAATATATTGTCTCATTCTTGAATCCTACTAGAAAGAACACTAACAATAGTGCAGAGTGTAGACCCCAAAATTACAGCACAACAAACACACATTGAGCAACACAAAAAGCCACTTTCTGTAAGCAAGCCAAAGTGACTCCACAACAACTTTGCAGTGTCAAAATATGATATGTTTACATTATTTTTCTTACATTCATAATGATAAGGCCTATCATAACTCGGGGGACGGCGTGGCGCGGTTGGGAGAGTGGCCGTTCCTGGTTCAATCCCCAACTTCTACCAACCTCGTCACGTCTGTTGTGTCCTTGAGCAAGACACTTCACCCTTGCTCCTGATGGGTCGTGGTTAGGGCCTTGCATGGCAGCTCCCGCCATCAGTGTGTGAATGTGTGTGTGAATGGGTGAATGTGGAAATAGTGTCAAAGCGCTTTGAGTATCTTGAAGGTAGAAAAGCGCTATACAAGTATAACCCATTTACCATTTAACTCCAGAGTCCCTATAGCTGCTGGTAGAAGTAGTTAACAATCATTGTGCTCACCCCGACTCTACCTTCAAATTGAATGAGAGACCCCTAGAGTGTGAGGCATGCCTACCCTAGGCTGTGCCAGATGACTTCAGTAAGGGCACAGCAGCTTGAGAAAAATTAAGAAAACATGTTTGTAGGTTAACTTCAGCTATTTCAAAGGCTCAACTCTGACCAAGTTTTTGTATCAACAGGATCTGCCTGGGACGAGAGCCGCACCCCTCAGCCCCAACCGAGCATCAGCCACCAGAAGTGTTGTCATGAGGCAATCCTCCGACGATTCCAACGGACAATCTGCCGGCTCTCGCCTGGACACCAGCGTCATCTTCGCCAATTACCGCTCTTCCTCTACGGATCACAAACAGGAAAACGGCAAGGTCCATCAACCAGTGACTCGCACCGGTTCCCTGCCAAGTTTTGGCTCGTCCAGTCTACTTAAGGAGCTCAGTGAAGTCAACACCACAACAGACTCACCGGGTTCTCGCTTTGAACGCTTATCTTTCCTCATGAGCGCCCCACCCTCGTCAGGCTTCTCGGGCGGAGCTGATGACCTCAGCGGTCGCTTGGGTCGGCCATCGCTGCAAAGCAGCACCACGCCACTTTCCAGCAGCCTCATCAGCCCCTCCACTTCCTTGGAACATCACAGGTTGTTCCCCACCACAGAGTCCTCCGTATCTAAGTTTGGGCATACTTTGGGTCAGGGGATGGGCACCAATGCACTTGGCACCAATGCACTGGGCACTCAGGCACTGAGCACCCATGCACTGGGCACCCAGGCACTGAGCACCCATGCACTGAGCACCCCTACTATGCAGAGGAGCTTCAGTCATGATTCCATCCCAGTGGGCACCCAGAAGAACTTGCCGACCCAAAACAACCTGTCCAGGGGGTCTCAAGTCCAGGCACCTGAGCCAGAGAGGCACGTAAAATACAGAGCCTTCCCAGATGCCTATGTGAGTATTACCATGTTCATTCATCAGACGAGCATACCAATCATAGAGATAATCCAGATTCCTTCTCTAATCAACCTACAATAATTGAAACATCGGGCCCTCGGACAGCAGTCGACAGAAAGGGGTCCACTAATCATCTCTCAGAGCATGCTTTCTCTAAGTCTTGCTCATTTGAATACTCTGCGAGCTTAAGCAAACCACTAAGCTCACATTCCAGTAACACCCAAGCTTCGTCAGGGCTCAGGCAATACAATAACGTCCTCTGCGGTAGACATAGGACAGGATAGACCTTATTTATTCCACAATGCCGAAATTGTGTGGTTGCAGTGCAGACACAAAAAGTCCCACAAAAACAAGGTAAAAACACATGAAAACAAAAGGGAAACATTAAATAATATAAAGGCTGTGAAAGACATTAAGAGAGCACAGAGCTGATGCTGAGCTGATGCAATCAGCTGCCACTTCAGAAAAAAACAAACAATTATAGAAAATAATACACATACGAATGCACAATGCATGGACCAACAACACAACAAAAACACAATCCCTACACCCACAAACAGGCATAACAGGGATATATTTCTTAGACTTAGACTTAGACAAACTTTAATGATCCACAAGAGAAATTGTTCCACACAGTAGCTCAGTTACAAAAATGTCTCTGAAATGGCGGAAAACAAAGGTCAGCTATCAAAGACGACGCTTCTCAGGATGTTAAGTATCATATCAAAATGCTATACTGCTTGTGAAACTGATGAGCGTCACGAAATTGCATTAAAATGGGACAGGTTAAGACTTGCAAGAGCTCTTGCATGCAAGCGTCCCATTTATTGTGGTTAACTGTTTTTAAACACCCCTCGAAATCATACTTATCATTGGCACGCACGCAATCCGTGTGAAGTCTCCTGTTAAGACTCCGGGGCATGTTTTAACAGTTTTACAAAAATGGCACCTGCTATTCGGAGCGCAATGACGATGGGATGTTTCTGAAGGAAAGTGTTGGGAAACCTGCAAGCGGTAGAACCAGATACTCCAAGCTGGCTTTTTTAATACGCCTCCGCACAAAAGGAGTGTCACAAATGTTGCAGGTCATACTCTAAAACACGGGTGTCAAACTTGTTTTCATCGAGGGCCACATCGCAGTTATGGTTGCCCTCAGAAGGCCGCATTTAATTATGAGTAATATATGAATATACCGTATTTTTCGGAGTATAAGTCGCACCGGAGTATAAGTCGCACCTGCCGAAAATGCATAATAAAGAAGGAAAAAAAACATATAAGTCGCACTGAAAAAAACTGCGACTTATAGTCCGAAAAATACGGTACATTTATGTATATAATTAGGGCTGCAACTAACAACTAATTTGATAGTCGATTAATCTGTCGATTATTACTTCGATTAATCGATTAATGATCGGATAAAAGAGACAAACTACATTTCTATCCTTTCCAGTATTTTATTGGGGGGAAAAACAAAATACTGGCACCATACTTATTTTGATTATTGTTTCTCAGCTGTTTGTAAATGTTGCAGTTCATAAATAAAATAAAAAATAAAAGTAAAAGTAAAAAAAAGTAGCCTCTGCGCATGCGCATAGCATAGATGATTTTTATAATCAATTTTAATCGATTAGTTGTTGCAGCCCTATATATAATACATTAACAATATATTTTTTTACATAAGCTGCAAATTTTTTGTATTTCATTTTACTTTAAAAACTGGCATCTCACTCACCAGAATTTTACAGTAAAAGCAGTTGTTTTTTACAGCATATAAAAATGGAATAAATAGAATGGAATGGAGAAACAATACCACTGTTTTTAGCAGTAAAATTCAAGCAATAGAGTTGCCAGTTTGTTTGTTTTTACCGTAAAATCTTGTTGTTTTAATGGGTTTTTTTGTTATTTTTTTAAAGGGGAACATTATCACCAGACCTATGTAAGCGTCAATATATACCTTGATGTTGCAGAAAAAAGACCATATATTTTTTTTACCGATTTCCGAACTCTAAATGGGTGAATTTTGGCGAATTTAACGCCTTTCTAATATTCGCTCTCGGAGCGATGACATCACATCGGGAAGCAATCCGCCATTTTCTCACTTTCGTCGGTGTGTTGTCGGAGGGTGTAACAACACGAACAGGGACGGATTCAAGTTGCACCAGTGGCCCAAAGATGCGAAAGTGGCAAGAAATTGGACGAAATTTGTTCAAAATACGAGGCTGTGGGGAAAGCCGACGAAATGGTCAGTCGTTTGTTCCGCACACTTTACCGACGAAAGCTATGCTACGACAGAGATGGCAAGAATGTGTGGATATCCTGCGACACTCAAAGCAGATGCTGACATCAACTCCAAAACTGGACAGATCAGCTTTCAGGAAAAGAGAGCGGATGAGGGTATGTCTACAGAATATATTAATTGATGAAAACTTTATTTATTACTCGCGGTTTTATGTAAATGATTATACATAAACTGTGTTTACCAATAATTTAGCTTAAAAACATTTATTTTTTTCAATCATTCGAGTACATTCGGGTAGTCTTGTGTAATGCAGTATGCACTATTTAGGTATGGTTAACCTGAGTGAAGTCTCCCCATTATTTTGTTACAGGTGTTACAGGTTGTTAGTTTACTTTAATGCCAAACAAACACATACCAATCGTTGGTTAGAAGGCGATCGCCGAATTCGTCCTCGCTTTCTCCCGTGTCGCTGGCTGTCGTGTCGTTTTCGTCGGTTTCGCTTGCATACGGTTCAAACCGATATGGCTCAATAGCTTCAGTTTCTTCTTCAATTTCGTTTTCGCTACCTGCCTCCACACTACAACCATCCGTTTCAATACATGCGTAATCTGTTGAATCGCTTAAGCCGCTGAAATCCAAGTCTGAATCCGAGCTAATGTCGCTATACCTTGCTGTTCTATCCGCCATGTTTGTTTGTGTTGGCTTCACTATGTGACGTCACAGGAAAATGGACGGGTGTATATAACGATGGTTAAAATCAGGCACTTTGAAGCTTTTTTTTAGGGATATTGCGTGATGGGTAAAATTTTTAAAAAAACTTCGAAAAATAAAATAAGCCACTGGGAACTGATTTTTAATGGTTTTAACCCTTCTGAAATTGTGATAATAACATTTATCATTTATCATTTATTTATAATGTTCCCCTTTAAAAAAATGAAGACTTTGAGGGCATTTGCTATTGTTTAGTTATTTTGTACTTTTGACGGTGTTTTCCTCAAACAATTGTATGTACTGTATTTTCTGGACCATAGGGCGCACCGGATTATAAGGCGCACTGCCGATGGACAACTTTTCTTACCTTCCGGTGCCTGCTGATCTGTATTTGGGATCTGCATAAGTCCTGAAAATGTGTGCGCGTCCGCCTTTGTAGTCCGTGCCTAATATAAAGTAGTGTAAAGTCCTTTCTTATATCTGTCAGTAAACTCGCCATGAAAGCGCTAAAAAATACCGGTGTAGTGAGTTAACATTATTCACCCAAGGAACTTTAGTTATTAGAGAGTTCCGGTCAGACGGTTTTTCACGGGACACATTTCCGGCGTTGTTGTTGCACTAGTGAGCCACGGATGAGGAGATGCTTGCTTGCTGTTTGTTTGTGTTGGCATCACTATGTGACGTCACAGGAAAATGGACGGGTGTTTATAACGATGGTTAAAATCAGGCACTTTGAAGCTTTTTTTAGGGATATTGCGAGATGGGTAAAATTTTGAAAAAAACTTCGAAAAATAAAATAAGCCACTGGGAACTGATTTTGAATGGTTTTAACCCTTCTGAAATTGTGATAATGTTCCCCTTTAATGTTTTAGTGTCTTACTGTATATGCAAAAAAAACATTACCAAAGTTGATTTTACGGTAAAAAGAAAACTACGTAAAATCTATTGTCAATTTTGCAGTCTACAATTTGATTGATCATTTGTTTTGAAATCATAAGTCAAGCAGGTAATTAAGTACAGTATTTATTTTTATTTTAACAACAAATATTTTTGGTAATATTGAATTTTAAAAGATATGCAATTGCTTGCAGTACATTATTTTTAATGTCAAAAAGGGAAAGAAAACAAATATATTTAGTAGGAAAAGATTCAGCATTTTATTAACGCATATTATTTCCAGGCTAATAAAATAATGTGGCGGGCCAGATTTGGCCCCCGGGCCTTGAGTTCCTTGCTCTAAAGATTTTATAGCCGTGTTTAAACGGTTTATACAAACAAGGACAAGATACAAGGGCTTCAAACTAGTGGTAAATATTTGTGTTTTGTGCAAGAATTGGATTATTTCTTATAGTCGATTGAGTCAAAAGTGCAGGTGTGAACCGGGACGGGTTTTATGGCTTCATCCTCACTCAAACAGCACAGCTGGCATGAGGACACGCAACTTCTTCCGCCGTCTTTTCTCGCCGTAATGTTCTCACCGCGCTCCCCACCCATTGCAGCTATCCGTCTATGTCAGACAGGCCAGGCCGCGCCTTACCTTCTGTATTTGTCTTTGCTCCAGTTAATATTTGACTTGACAGGCAGACATCTGGCAACGAGATGAGCTCCCATTCCGGGCCGGTGATTTTTTTCATTCAGTTTGTTCATTCATTTGCTGAATGCTGAAGTTGCACATTCCGTACCGGGAGCAAACATTTATCAGAGTGAGGCAACATAGTAGTTGACGTTAAGGGTCATGTTACACACTGCAAAAACTGAAATCTAAGTATGATTAAATATCTCAAATAAGGGTGATATTTGCTTATTTTCTGTCTGATAAGATAATTCTTCTCACTAAGCAGATTTTATGTTAGAGTGTTTTACTTGTTTTAAGGGTTTTGGTCCTAAATGATCTCAGTAAGATATTACAGCTTGTTGCTGAGATTTGATGACCTATATTGAGTAAAACCTGCTTGAAACTAGAATATCAAGTGTTGCAAAGCTGTGTCATCAACACTCACAAGTATAAAACTACTTTTTTAAAGTAATCATTACATATTTCAAGCATGAAAAAAAAAAATCATGACTTTGACACAATTGTGTCTCATAATTAAAACAGCCAAATGGACTTAGCAGTTTTATTTTCAATGAAACAAGAGAAAATACGTACTCATATAGTAGTACAGTTGGCACAGTACAGTAAACGGACAGTTAATATTTAAACATTTAACATGTGACATTTCAGACAATTTTGAAAAGAAATAGTTCATGCACATTCAGATAAATTCTTCAAAATTACAATTAAAAAAAATATGCGCACTAATTGACTGAAAGAGCACGCACTTGGCGCGATGATGTCATGTTATCCATGGAAAAATGCATTTTTAGACAATATGATTTGCCTGAGCGGCTAGTAGACCCCGAGAGTAACAAGCGGTTGCCTTTCCATTTAGAACAATAAATTAATGTTTAGTATAAGTTTGCTGGTTTCAAGAAATGTAATGCCGAGCGCATATCATTATGTCAAGATAATGGCACTAGCATTTACTTCATTTAAGAATATTTTTCAACATATTGAGCAAAAAGGTCTTTTTTTTTTCTACCAAGAAAAGTGCACTTGTTATTAGTGAGAATATACTTATTTTATTATTAAAATCATGACTTTTGACACAATTGTGTCTCATAATTAAAACAGATGACAACTTTTCTGTTTTATTTTCAACGAAACAATAGAAAATACGTACTCATATAGTAGTATAGTTGTTATTAGTAAGAATATACTTATTTTAAGGTATTTTTGGGTTCATTGTAGTTAGCTAATTTTACTTGTTTTGGAAAGTCTTGACAAGCCAAATTTTCTTGTTCTATTGGCAGATAATTTTGCTTAGTTCAAATAAAATACCCCTCATTTTTGTATATTTTTTTTCTTGTTTTTGAACACTAACTTTTTGCAGTGCACTTATCCATTTTATCCATTTGTAATACGCAAATTTTATTTTATTATTCCATTTTCCAAGGCGTAACTTAAGTTTGTTATTGTTGACTTTCGTTTGTATTACTTCTTCTTCAAATTCTTCTGCCCAAAATGGTAGGGGTGCCAAAAAAAAACAAAAAAAACTAATTAATCACGATTTTTATTTGTTCCGGTTCTTAATCGATTCCAGAGAAATCTATACCGTATTTTCTGGACCATAAGGCGCACCGGATTATAAGGCGCACTGCCTATGAGCGGGTCTATTAAGGTGTTTTTTCATTCAAAAAGCGCATTAAAGGGGTCATATTCTGATTTTTTTCTAAATTTTAAACATTTATTTGTGGGCGGTCTTATTTACGTGACAGCGTCTTCTCCCCGTCATCTTTGTTGTAGCGGTGTAGCGTGCAAGGACGGGAGTGGAAGAAGTGTCAAAAGATGGCGCTAACTGTTTTAATGACATTCACACTTTACGTCAATCAATAACGGAGCAGCATCTTCTCAATCGTGGCTCACTAGTGCAACAACAACACCGGAAATGTGTCCCGTGAAAAAACGTCCCATCGGATCTCTCTAATAACTAAAGTTCCTTGGGTGAATAATGTAAACTCACTACACCGGTATGTTTTAGCGCTTTCATGACGAGTTTACTGACAGATATAAGTAAGAACTTTACACTACTTTATATTAGAAATGGCAACAGCGGAGGATGAATGTCCCATAACAAGAAGATAGAGAAAAAGAAGAAGCTTATCGACTACGGTGTCGTCACGGACTACAAAGGCGGACGCGCGCAAATTTTCAGGACTCATGCAGATCCCAAATACAGATCAGCAGGTGCCAGAAGGTAAGAAAAGTTGCTTTTGCATAATATTGCGAAACAAAACGGCAGATAATGTCTAACCTTATACACACCATAATAATACTCGTATGTTGAAGCACAGTACAATCCATCAAGCGGTGCGGCTTCATAGCTTACCAAAGTCGTACTAAAACATTTTGATACATTTTTGAGCGCCGTGTGTAATGTTCTATATTTTCAATGGAACATATAAAATGTTGGTGTTGTTTACTTGAGTCATATTGCAGTCTACACGTGTCTCTTATGTGTGACTGCCATCTACTGTTCACACTCATCATTACACCATGTACCACATAAAATAGCTTCGAGGTCGGTACGCAAAACCAGAATTATTCCGTACATTAGGCTCACCGGGGTTATAAGGAGCTCTGTCGAGGTTTGAGAAAATTGAAGTATTTTAAGTGCGCCATATAGTCCGAAAAATATGGTACTTTTGAATCGAGAGTCGATTCTGAATTGAATCATTACCCCCAAAAATCGAATAAAATCATGTGGTGCAAAAAAAATTCAGTCATAATATCACATTGCACGATGCAAAGTATTATATTAGCGGTGCCCCGATATCCGATATTTATACCAGGTGTCGAGCCGATGCAATAGGAAGGGGATTCATATTTGTCACCTCACTCATCGTGGTTTACCTGACACATGAAACTTGGCAAATTGGCGGTCTTGCACTATCCACTTTAGCCGCCAGACCGCAGTAGAGTGTTGAATATCTTAAAAATGTGTTTTGTGGCAATTCCAACTTTGACCACACAGCGTGAGTTGCTATGTAGAGTGGCACTTTCCATTATTTTTAGCAGACCGCATTGCAAAATGCTAACCCCACCACCCTATTTTCCTCTCACGGGACATCCACCCAGGATTCGGGCCATTTGAATTCCTTCCCTACTGTATCAGCAAAAATACAAGTATCGGATTACATCGGCTTGCATCTAAAATATCCGATAAGGCAGTTAACAGCTAAATGTTTTCTAATAAAAAAAAATACAATAAAAAAAAGTACCAATGATTGTCACACACACACTAGGTGTGGTGAGATTATCCTCTGCATTTGACCCATCACCCTCACCCCCTGGGAGGTGAGGGCAGCAGGGGGTAATATTACAAAAGGTAATAAACATGTTAGGTGATAGGCTACTAGGAGCTAGCAGCTACACAACAGTTAAGCACACAATAGCACATAAGCTAGACCTGAGAATAACTGTCTTTAATTGTATCAAATAATTATAGTTGCATATTACTTACAGATATAGAGTCTCCAAGGCAGAAGCGTATTAAAAAAATACCCAGTAACAAACGTGTCTGCACGAGCTTAACTTAACCAGGTGTCTCCAAAAATACAATGACTATTCCACTTCAACTTAAAGACAGCATAATAACTATTCACCATGTAAATCTTAATTTAGGATGTTTTATCAAGTAAAACTATCTGTCCATGCAGCTGGTTAACTTAACTAGTTTTTAGTATTTTTTTGCTAAAATCGGGTATTTCTATCTCATATTTTGACAGCTTTTTTTTTGCAGTGTATCAAACAGTTACTGAAGATCCGGCTCCCAACAAAGAACCATACATCTCTAATGTAGTCCAATACAACAATAATAAAGAAAATGTCAGCTTAACTTTAACATATTTTTCTTATTGGGGTTGTAGTTTTCAGGAGTGCAACATTTTAACCTACCAGTAATGATATTAATGACAATTAAGTAGCTTTGTGTTTAGGTTTTGAAATGTTTAAAACAGACATAAAGAGGTATATATATACTTTTATTTCTGTATTTCTAGCTCAATTGTCTATATCAGGGGAGTCCAAAATACGGCCCCGTGGGCCAAATGCAGCCTCCCGACGTCTTCAGTTTGGCCCTCAAGATTTCATATGGACTGTTTTCGAATTAAATTTGGAAGTCTGATTGATGCCGCCATCTTGTGGGCAACTTGAGTAAATCGAGTTAATGACTATGAGTTGTGCGTTTGTCATGAAAACAGCACAGCATTTACTTATATGACCCCATCCAAACACCCTTCGCTAGTAATTTTTAGACATGTATCTCGAGAGAAACTTTCTCGTGCGCACGAGAACCTTTTTATAAAGTTATTAAAAAATTTAAAAAAAAATAATAATTTTTTGTTTTTTTATTTATTTTTTTAGACATGTAGATAGTTTCTCATGCGCACGAGATACATGTCTAAAAAAAAAAAGATGTATAATTTTTTTAAATAATTTTTTTATAACTAAATGAAAAGTTTCTTGTGCGCAAGAGATACATGTCTTAAAAAAATTTAAATTATTTTTAAAAAAGTCCCCCATGTCCCTTTAGAGGCTCCATATATATATATATATATATATATATATATATATATATATATATATATATATATATATATATATATATATATTAGGTTTTTTTTTACATGCATATATATATATACATACATACATACATATATACGTATATATGTGCATGTGTATGTATATATATATATGCATGTAAAAAAAACTAATATATATATATTAGGTTTTTTTATGTGTATATATATATATGCATGTAAAAAAAAACTAATATATATATATATATATATATATATATATATTAGGTTTTTTTTACATGCATATATATATATACACACATACATACATATATACGTATATATGTGCATGTGTATGTATATATATGTAAATATATTTATATTATATATATTATATACGTATACCTGTGTGCGTGCGTGTGTGTGTGTGTTTGTGTTCTTGTATTTCTACCCTTCTTGAGACGTCAACAAGGAAAAGTACCTTCCATATGAGGACCGCTGAACAAGTTAGAACCAAAATCATGGTCCCAATACGGAAAACCATTGCATCTAATAGAGAGCCAAATACTAGCGTCCGTGAACATTGCTCCAAAGTGAGGATATTTTTGTTGATTTAATGTGCATACAAAAGTAAACATTGACAGGTGCAAAGGCAGCGATATCTGATTAAAAAAAAAAAAAGACGTCAGCTAAAGAAGGACTTCCCTATTCATCCCACGAAAAAACCCGCCAGGTGAACGGCTGATTTTACGACTTCCGGTGCAGACGTAAGACAACCCGCGTCCCATATGTGACCACAGGATGAACAAAAACACTACGGTACTAAGACTATAGTGGCTATTAACAGTTAGCATCTACAGCTGGGTTGCCCAAAGTGCGGCACAGGGGCCATCTGTGGTCCGTGACTTAAATAGAGATCTCATTTGCACCCGTGGTGGTGAAATCGATCAACATGAGGGTGGTCCCAAAGAGGAGGGGTTTTTCAAATTGACTGTGTGTCTGTTTTAAAAGTGCTCCCCCTTTGGTCAACATATGAAATAACAAGTGTGTGTAAAAAATTGCAGGTGCTCCCCCTCTGGCCAACATATGTATTATGTGTATTACCACCTACTCAGTGGCTTAGTGGTTAGAGTGTCCGCCCTGAGGTCGGTAGGTTGTGAGTTCAAACCCCGGCCGAGTCATACCAAAGACTATAAAAATGGGACCTATTACCTCCCTGCTTGGCACTCAGCATCAAGGGTTGGAATTGGGGGTTAAATCACCAAAAATGATTCCCGGGCGCGCCACCGCTGCTGCCCACTGCTCCCCTCACCTCCCAGGGTGTGAACAAGGGGATGGGTCAAATGCAGAGGACAATTTTCGCCACACCTAGTGTGTGTGGGACAATCATTGGTACTTTAACTTAACTTTAAGTGTGTGTAAGAAATTGAAATGTGCCCCTTTTGGCCAAAATGTATTTAAAAAAAAATAAATAAAAAAAAAATAGAGAGAGAGAGAGAGAGAGAGAGAGAGATACTGTAATAACTTGAAATAAATGATGAAGTTTAAAAACCAATTACAAACAAAAAATTCTAAAAAAATAACTAAAAGCTTACCTTTTTTTATTTGCATAGTATGTAAATATAATTAATGTTGTAAATACAAATTTTTATATATCTAAAAACGGTGGTCCTAAAGAGGTATGCCTTTTTTGGAGGTCTCAAGAAGGTAAGAAATACGAGTGTGTGTGTGTGTGTGTGTGTGTGTGTGTGTGTGTGTGTGTGTGTGTGTGTGTGTGTGTGTGTGTGTGTGTGTGTGTGTGTGTGTGTGTGTGTGTGTGTGTGTGTGTGTGCAGTATATATAATGTAACATAATATATAATAGCAGGACATGAGGGGCCATGTTTCCAGCTGAGCTCCAAGTTGAGTGATACCTGATACCAAAAAGACACACACACACACACACACACACACACACACACACACACACACACACACACATCGGGATAACAAAACCACTTCCAAACATTCCATAGCTATCAGAGACCACATGTAAACAGTAGAATGCACAATGGCTTCATTCATTAGTTGTTGTTTCAGGGTCCTGCTAGTGAACACGCTCGTTATCAGTTGCAACGTATCAGGTTAAGCAGGTAGAGATGAAAGTATGCTCTCTGCGGTGCAAAAAAATAAATAAAAAGCCCTCTCTAACCACTGATGCCTCAGAACTTGTTGAACAGGGTGACATCTGTACTTGTGTTTGGGTACTTCTTAATAAAAAAAAAACAGCAAAGCAATACAATACATTGTCAATATCAGGATTATAATGCCCATTAAATACCCGTGTCTACATTGTGATGAAGGGATTAAGAGTAATAATTGTCATTATTATTAACACGGTGCCTGGGTGGCTACATTGTTGCATTTTAATCCTTTGTTTAATTGACCATCATAGAACTACAATTGTATTGTATTGCATTCAAAATAAAAAATCATTAAAAAAAAAAAGACCCCAAAACAACACAACAATGATTGATACAATAAAATAATAATACAAGAAATAACAACATAGTTATTTTTAGAACATATCTACAGTTTCACATGCCAACCTGTCCGAAAAGAAGTAGAGCTTACTTAATAGTACCACTTTCCAGTTTGGAAATAATTTCTAACGCAGTTGTTGTGATTAATTTGTTTTGAAAAAAAAGCTTGGATTTATATTCTATTACTCGTTTAATTAACTCAAGCCGCATGGAGTTCCCAGAACTTTAAATATGCGGACAGAGTTCCCGCGTGGCCGCTGCAATAGAGCCTACATGAGAGCGGTGCTGTGATGGAGCTTTGTTTACAAAAATAATTACATTTAACAAATGATAATAATGAAGGTTATGGCATGCATAAGAAGTGTTTATTACAACAATTTTAACTAAAACATGCTATAAAGTGTGTTTTTCCGAAAACTTGATTACACTAGGCGTTTCCCACCTTGGCCTTCAGTGATGTCCGACTTCAATGATTACCTCTCAAAATACCATCATTTATGTCACCACGTGACCATTGCTGGAGAAATACTATACAGAAACACATTTATGCACTACTCTGCATTGAACCACATCAACAGTGTGCAAAACGTGTTATTTTCTGGTGCATTTAAAAATCAATAATTGCATCAGCAATTAAAACATATCTTATGTGGTATGGTCAAATTTAAAATTGCAAAAAAAAACCATACTAAACGTGAAAAAATAAAGAAATAAAATATTTCAACTCACAATTTGTAGCACCCATTCGACGCCGTACAGCCCCTCGTAGTTGGTTGATTCGAGTGGAAATGGCGGGCATTTCCCCATTTCATCATCTCACAAGATGTATTAATAATAATAGATTTTATTTAAACAACCCCAAAGTGCTACAGTGTATTACAAAAAATAAAAATAAAAAGATAATAAAAAAATTAATAAAAATAAAAACTAGAACAGCCAAGTGGCTAAAACTAGTATCCATATGTAAAAAAAAAAAAAAAAAAGAGGCTTTTTTTAAAAAGAAGGGTTTTTAAGCCTTTTTTTAAAAGCATCCACAGTCTGTGGTGCCCTCAGGTGGTCAGGGAGAGCGTTCCACAGACTGGGAGCGGCGGAGCAGACAGCCCGGTCTCCCATTGTTCGTAGCTTTGTCCTCGGAGGTTAGAGGAGGTTAGCCTGTCCGGAGCGAAGGTGTCGTGTGGAGGATTTGGGGGTTGAGTAGTTCTTTGAGGTAGAGGGGGGTATTTCCATGGAGGCACTGGTGGGTTAATAGGGAGACTTTGAATTCAATCCTGAGTGGAACAGGAAGCCAGTGAAGGGATTTGAGAGTTGGTGTGATATGGTCATATTTCCGCACTCTCATGTAGTTTCTCTTTAAATATCCTTCTTGAAAATGGCCTTGCAAATATATTTCTGCCACCTAATCAACGTTTTGTTCTCCTTCTTTGTGGGTCAACACTTCCCGCTTCCTGCTAAAATGCAACCTTGTGTATGGATACTCACTTTGTGGGTATCCAATCACAGTCTCGTTAACACCAGGCTACCTAGATAGGCTACTGTCAACAACTTGTGATCTGATTGGCTATCGCAACTGTCTATCAACTGTATGTGTTCTCAAATTCATCCACTAACGGTCCCGGTGAGTATCCAATCAAAGGACGAGAAAACGTCACGTTCAACGTGAGGCCAGCGAGAAGGCCTTACTGACGACAACTCGTGATCTGATTGGCTATCGCAATTGTCTATCAACTGTATGTGTCCGTTCACTTAAAGTGCACGGACGCCCGCATTGTTGATTCTGGAAGGCCCCGGGCGGATTTGGTAAAGCACGGCGACATAAGCAAGCCGAATTCTGATTGGATACAAACTCTAACCTAAAAACAGCACTGGAAGGAGCATAATATGACATGAAGAGAGTATGAATGATTAATTGAACAAAATAATCGACAGCTGCAGCAAGTAAAATGTATGACTTTTTAAAACGCCGCTGTGTCCACGGACGTAGGGAGAAGTACAGAGCGCCAATAAACCTTGAAGGCACTGCCTTTGCGTGCCGACCCAATCACATAATATCTACGGCTTTTCACACACACATAAGTGAATGCAAGTCATATTTGGTCAACAGCCATACAAGTCACACTGAGGGTGGCCGTATAAACAACTTTAACACTGTTACAAATATGCGCCACACTGTGAACCCACACCAAACAAGAATGACAAACACATTTCGGGAGAACATCCGCACCGTAGCACAACATAAACACAACAGAACAAATACCCAGAACCCCTTGCAGCACTAACTCTTCCGGGACGCTACATTATAAACCCCCCGCTCCCTCCACCCCCACCTCAACTCCAACACCCCCGAACCCCGCCCACCTCAACCTCCTCATGCTCTCTCAGGGAGAGTATGTCCCAAATTCCAAGCTGCTGTTTTGAGGCATGTTAAAAAAATAAAAAATAAATGCACTTTGTGACTTCAATAATAAATATGGCAGTGCCATGTTGGCATTTTTTTTCCCATAACTTGAGTTGATTTATTTTGGAAAACCTTGTTACATTGTTTAATGCATCCAGCGGGGCATCACAACAAAATTAGGCATGATAATGTGTTCATTCCACGACTGTATATATCGGTATCGGTTGATATCGGAATCGGTAATTAAGAGTTGGACAATATCGGGATATCGGCAAAAAAGCCATTATCGGACATCTCTACCGTCAACATAGATGAATGAATCGTGATTCATCCATAGCAACCCTGTGATTAATCTGATAAAAACATGACTTTTAATACATGTATATGTTTTGTCTATAGCTCACCAAAGAAAAGGAACATGGCAAGCTCAACCCTCGACCCGGAAAGGTGAGTCTTCAGACCAAACACAGTGTTTGTCCGCACCAGTGTTGTCCCGATACCAATATTTTGGTACCAGTACTTTAATTATTTTGATACTCTTCGGTAGTTTTCGATACTTTTCTAAATAAAGGGCACCACAAAAAATGGCATGATTGGCTTTATTTTAACAAAAAATCTTAGGGTACATTAAACATATGTTTCTTATTGTAAGTGTGTCCTTGAATAAAATAGTGAACATACAAGAAAACTTGTCTTTTATTAGTAAATAAACAAACAAAGGCTCCTAATTTACGTATGCAGTAACATATTGTGTCATTTATCATGCTATTATTTTGTCAACATTATTAAGGACAAGCTGTAAAAATTGAATATAAGTCTACTTGTTCATTTACTGTTAATATCTGCTTATTTTCCATTTTAACATGTTCTATCTACACTTCTGTTAAAAAATTTAATAATCACTTATTTTTCTGTCGTTTGATACTTTACATTAGTCTTGGATGATACCACAAATTTAGGTATCGATTTGATACCAAGTAGCTACAGGATCCTACATTGGTCATAATTTAAGTACTCGTGTCCAGGGACGTATTTCCTGAGTTTATGAATATAATATGATTTTTTTTTTTTTTAAAGAAAAAAGATTTTGTGATAATAAGTAAACAATAATATTATTGTCTAGACACGCTCTTGTACTTGGTATCGTTACAGTGGATGTCAGGTGTAGATCCACCCATGGCATTTGTTTACATTGTGATACCGGTGAGCTATTGTATCCGAGGATTAGTGATTTAGAAAAAGCTAATACACTGCCAATTGCGGATGCATGTTAGCCGCTAGCTAGCTAGCCATGTCTTAAAGCACCTCTTCCTGAAGATGTTTCAGTGTTATAAATTCACCTTTATCGTTTTTAAGCCAAAAATGCATCCATTCTCCCTTTTCTGTCTACACACTGTGTCTGCTTGCAAGTACTCTGTGATTGTGCACTGCCGAACATGCTCCTCTGCTCGTAAAACCAGCAATGTTACCATGTGATGACGACGCGCCAACATGCCTGTAAAGAAATAAAAAAATATGGCGAATCGGTAATTTTCAAACACAGTATAGTACCGTTTTTGATTCATTAGTACCGCGATACTATACTAGTACCGGTATACCGTACAACTCTAAACTACATATAATAAATACATGTTAATCTAATGAAGTTGTGCCAGACACCACAAAATATAAACACACTTTTTCCAGAATTGTTAGTTTTACATGCGTACAAAAATGCAAATAAACATAAAGCTGACAAATTAAATTGTTAAATTAATATGTAACATCAGTTTTGCCTTCTATGAAAACTTTTGCGGGTAAAAACGGTGATGAGCCGAGAGAGCGATAGGGATAGAAAAGCCACGCAAACGCCACATTAAATGTTGTTTTTCACTTTCTTTATCAAAGTGCTCTCACTCGCAATTTTTTTTGGCCCCGGGTGGCGTTTTTTTTTTTTTGCAGCAGCACAGAATATGATTCCTCAATGCATGGAATTGTTTGTTTAGGCCCTCGATACGCAGGCAAACAGATAACTTGTCTACTTATAACAACTAAGATGATATAGGAAAACCGGGGCAAACTTTTGGCAATGTTTCCTCCACCGAAAACCGAATCACACCAAAAGTTGCACCATATCAAGATACATTATATTGTGTGCCCCCTGGTAGGTTACATCCGACAGTAGGGTTGTACGGTATACCGGTACTAGTATAGTATCGCGGTACTAATGAATCAAATACGGTACTATACTATACTTGTTTTTTACAGGCATGATGGCGTGTCGTCGTCACGTCGTGTCATTGCTGGTTTTACGAGCAGAGGAGTATGTTCGGCAGCGCACAATCACAGAGTACTTGCAAGCAGACACAGTGTGTAGACAGAAAAGGGAGAACGGACGCATTTTGGCTTAAAAACTAACGATAAAGGTGAAGTTATAACACTGAAACGCCCTCAGGAAGAGGTGCTTTAAGACATGGCTAACGTCCATCCGCAGTGTTTTAGCTACATTTAAATCACTAATCCTGGTCTCCATGGCGACAAATAAAGTAAGTTTCTTCCAAGTATCATCCCTGCAGGACGAGGAATAGCTAAACATGCTTCACTACACACCGTAGCTCACCGGCGTCAAAATGTAAACAAATGCCATGGGTGGATCCACACCTGACATCCACTGTAATGATACCAAGTACAAGAGCGTATCTAGTCGATACTACTATGATTACATCAATATTTCATATTCATATTATATTCACAAACTCAGGAAATACATCCCACATGAGAACTTAAAAATGACTGATGTATGATCCTGTAACTACTTGGTATCGATTTGATACCTACATTTGTGGTATCGTCCAAAACTAATGTAAAGCATCAAACATCAGAAGAATAAGTGATTATTACATTTTAACAGAAGTGTAGATAGAACATGTTGAAACAGAACGTAAGCAGATATTAAATGAACGAGTAGATTAATAATAATTTTTTACAGCTTGTCCTTTATAATGTTGACAAAATAATAGGTAGATAAATGACACAATATGTTACTGCATATGTCCGCAGCTAAATTAGGAGTCTTTGTTTGTTTACTTACTACTAAAAGACAAGTTGTCTTGTATGTTCACTATTTTATTTAAGGACAAACTTGCAATAAGAAACATATGTTTAATGTACCCTAAGATTTTTTTGTTAAAAACAAGGCAATAATGCCATTTTTTGTGGTGCCCTTTATTTAGGAAAGTATCGAAAAGCATCGAAATACATTTTGGTACCGGTACCAAAATATTGGTATCGAGACAACTCTATCCGACAGTAATCCCGAAATATCCTACGTGTTTGTACATTTTGTGATCTGGTCATGCAAAATAGTCATTCTTATTTCTGTGCATCACCTGTACAGCTGTATATTTTCGACCGGCCTGGCTTGTGTGGCCAGAGGATCGAGCTGCATAGCGATGTTGTCGACGCTACATCTTGGGACCTGCAGGAGACCATCTCTATCAGGGTGGTCAGAGGAGGGTGAGTGCTTCCAAAGAATTCATACAAAAAAAAAAAAAAAAAAAGACCTATTTCTCTAAGGCAATCATTTCCAAAATATATTTTGATTCAAATGTGCATATCCGTATTGGAGTCACTTTATTATACAAACCCCAAAACCAGTGAAGTTGGCACGTTGTGTAAATGGTAAATAAAAACAGAATACAATGATTTGCAAAACCTTTTCAACTTATATTCAATTGAACAGACTGCAAAGACAAGATATTTAATATTTGAACTGAGAAACATTTTTTTTTTTTAGCAAATGATCATTAACTTAGAATTTAATGGCAGCAACACATTGCAAAAAAGTTGTCACAGGGGCATTTTTACCACTGTGTTACATGGCCTTTTCTTTTAACAACACTCAGTAAACGTTTGGGAACTGAGGAGACACATTTTTGAAGCTTTTCAGGTGGAATTCTTGTTTCTGGGTGTTGTTGATAAATGGCTTTTGCTTTGTATAGTAGAGTTTTAACTTGAATTTATTGGCAGCAACACATTGCAAAAAAGTTGTCACAGGGGCATTTTTACCACTGTGTTACATGGCCTTTCCTTTTAACAAGACTCAGTAAATGTTTGGGAACTGAGGAGACCAATTTTTGAAGCTTTTCAGGTGGAATTCTTGTTTCTGGGTGTTGTTGATAAATGGCTTTTGCTTTGCATAGTAGAGTTTTCACTTGAATTTAATGGCAGCAACACATTGCAAAAAAGTTGTCACAGGAGCATTTTTACCACTGTGTTACATGGCCTTTCCTTTTAACAACACTCAGTAAACTTTTGGGAACTGAGGAGACCAATTTTTGAAGCTTTTCAGGTGGAATTCTTGTTTCTGGGTGTTGTTGATGAATGGCTTTTGCTTTGCATAGTAGAGTTTTAACTTGAATTTAATGGCAGCAACACATTGCAAAAAAGTTGTCACAGGGGCATTTTTACCACTGTGTTACATGGCCTTTCCCTTTTAACAACACTCAGTAAACGTTTGGGAACTGAGGAGACCAATTTTTGAAGCTTTTCAGGTGGAATTCTTGTTTCTGGGTGTTGTTGATAAATGGCTTTTGCTTTGCATAGTAGAGTTTTAACTTGAATTTAATGGCAGCAACACATTGCAAAAAAGTTGTCACAGGGGCATTTTTACCACTGTGTTACATAGCCTTTCCTTTTAACAACACTCAGTAAATGTTTGGGAACTGAGGAGACCAATTTTTGAAGCTTTTCAGGTGGAATTCTTGTTTCTGGGTGTTGTTGATAAATGGCTTTTGCTTTGCATAGTAGAGTTTTAACTTGAATTTAATGGCAGCAACACATTGCAAAAAAGTTGTCACAGGGGCATTTTTACCACTGTGTTACATGGCCTTTTCTTTTAACAACACTCTGTAAACGTTTGGGAACTGAGACCAATTTTTGAAGCTTTTCAGGTGGAATTCTTGTTTCTGGGTGTTGTTGATAAATGGCTTTTGCTTTGTACAGTAGAGTTTTAACTTGAATTTAATGGCAGCAACACATTGCAAAAAAGTTGTCACAGGGTTTTTTTTACCACTGTGTTACATGGCCTTTCCTTTTAACAAGACTCAGTAAACGTTTGGGAACTGAGGAGACCAATTTTTGAAGCTTTTCAGGTGGAATTCTTGTTTCTGGGTGTTGTTGATAAATGGCCTTTGCTTTGCATAGTAGAGTTTTAAATTGACTTTAATGGCAGCAACACATTGCAAAAAAGTTGTCACAGGGGCATTTTTACCACTGTGTTACATGGCCTTTTCTTTTAACAACACTCAGGAAACGTTTGGGAACTGAGGAGACCAATTTTTGAAGCTTTTCAGGTGGAATTCTTGTTTCTGGGTGTTGTTGATAAATGGCTTTTGCTTTGCATAGTAGAGTTTTACCTGGAATTTAATGGCAGCAACACATTGCAAAAAAGTTGTCACAGGTTTTTTTTTACCACTGTGTTACATGGCCTTTCCTTTTAACAAGACTCAGTAAACGTTTGGGAACTGAGGAGACCAATTTTTGAAGCTTTTCAGGTGGAATTCTTGTTTCTGGGTGTTGTTGATAAATGGCCTTTGCTTTGCATAGTAGAGTTTTAAATTGACTTTAATGGCAGCAACACATTGCAAAAAAGTTGTCACAGGGGCATTTTTACCACTGTGTTACATGGCCTTTTCTTTTAACAACACTCAGGAAACGTTTGGGAACTGAGGAGACCAATTTTTGAAGCTTTTCAGGTGGAATTCTTGTTTCTGGGTGTTGTTGATAAATGGCTTTTGCTTTGCATAGTAGAGTTTTACCTGGAATTTAATGGCAGCAACACATTGCAAAAAAGTTGTCACAGGGGCATTTTTACCACTGTGTTACATGGCCTTTTCTTTTAACAACACTCAGTAAACATTTGGGAACTGAGGAGACCAATTTTTTAAGCTTTTCAGGTGGAATTCTTGTTTCTGGGTGTTGTTGATAAATGGCTTTTGCTTTGCATAGTAGAGTTTTAACTTGAATTTAATGGCAGCAACACATTGCAAAAAAGTTGTCACAGGGGCATTTTTACCACTGTGTTACATGGCCTTTTCTTTTAACAACACTCAGTAAACGTTTGGGAACTGAGACCAATTTTTGAAGCTTTTCAGGTGGAATTCTTGTTTCTGGGTGTTGTTGATAAATAGCCTTTGCTTTGCATAGTAGAGTTTTAACTTGAATTTAATGGCAGCAACACATTGCAAAAAAGTTGTCACAGGGGCATTTTTACCACTGTGTTACATGGCCTTACCTTTTAACAACACTCAGTAAACGTTTGGGAACTGAGGAGACCAATTTTTGAAGCTTTTCAGGTGGAATTCTTGTTTCTGGGTGTTGTTGATAAATGGCTTTTGCTTTGCATAGTAGAGTTTTAACTTGAATTTAATGGCAGCAACACATTGCAAAAAAGTTGTCACAGGGGCATTTTTACCACTGTGTTACATGGCCTTTTCTTTTAACAACACTCAGTAAACGTTTGGAAACTGAGGAGACCAATTTTTGAAGCTTTTCAGGTGGAATTCTTGTTTCTGGGTGTTGTTGATAAATGGCTTTTGCTTTGCATAGTAGAGTTTTAACTTGAATTTAATGGCAGCAACACATTGCAAAAAAGTTGTCACAGGGGCATTTTTACCACTGTGTTACATGGCCTTTTCTTTTAACAAAACTCAGTAAACATTTGGGAACTGAGGAGACCAATTTTTTAAGCTTTTCAGGTGGAATTCTTGTTTCTGGGTGTTGTTGATAAATGGCTTTTGCTTTGCATAGTAGAGTTTTAACTTGAATTTAATGGCAGCAACACATTGCAAAAAAGTTGTCACAGGGGCATTTTTACCACTGTGTTACATGGCCTTTTCTTTTAACAACACTCAGTAAACGTTTGGGAACTGAGACCAATTTTTGAAGCTTTTCAGGTGGAATTCTTGTTTCTGGGTGTTGTTGATAAATAGCCTTTGCTTTGCATAGTAGAGTTTTAACTTGAATTTAATGGCAGCAACACATTGCAAAAAAGTTGTCACAGGGGCATTTTTACCACTGTGTTACATGGCCTTACCTTTTAACAACACTCAGTAAACGTTTGGGAACTGAGGAGACCAATTTTTGAAGCTTTTCAGGTGGAATTCTTGTTTCTGGGTGTTGTTGATAAATGGCTTTTGCTTTGCATAGTAGAGTTTTAACTTGAATTTACTGGCAGCAACACATTGCAAAAAAGTTGTCACAGGGGCATTTTTACCACTGTGTTACATGGCCTTTTCTTTTAACAACACTCAGTAAACGTTTGGGAACTGAGGAGACCAATTTTTGAAGCTTTTAGGTGGAATTCTTGTTTCTGGGTGTTGTTGATAAATGGCTTTTGCTTTGCATAGTAGAGTTTTAACTTGAATTTAATGGCAGCAACACATTGCAAAAAAGTTGTCACAGGGGCATTTTTACCACTGTGTTACATGGCCTTTTCTTTTAACAAAACTCAGTAAACATTTGGGAACTGAGGAGACCAATTTTTGAAGCTTTTCAGGTGGAATTCTTGTTTCTGGGTGTTGTTGATAAATGGCTTTTGCTTTGCATAGTAGAGTTTTAACTTGAATTTAATGGCAGCAACACATTGCAAAAAAGTTGTCACAGGGGCCTTTTTACCACTGTGTTACATGGCCTTTTCTTTTAACAACACTCAGTAAATGTTTGGGAACTGAGGAGACCAATTTTTGAAGCTTTTCAGGTGGAATTCTTGTTTCTGGGTGTTGTTGATAAATGGCTTTTGCTTTGTACAGTAGAGTTTTAACTTGAATTTAATGGCAGCAACACATTGCAAAAAAGTTGTCACAGGGGCATTTTTACCACTGTGTTACATGGCCTTTTCTTTTAACAACACTCAGTAAACGTTTGGGAACTGAGGAGACCAATTTTTGAAGCTTTTCAGGTGGAATTCTTGTTTCTGGGTGTTGTTGATAAATGGCTTTTGCTTTGCATAGTAGAGTTTTAACTTGAATTTAATGGCAGCAACACATTGCAAAAAAGTTGTCACAGGGGCATTTTTACCACTGTGTTACATGGCATTTTCTTTTAACAACACTCAGTAAACGTTTGGGAACTGAGGAGACCCATTTTTGAAGCTTTTCAGGTGGAATTCTTGTTTCTGGGTGTTGTTGATAAATGGCTTTTGCTTTGCATAGTAGAGTTTTAACTTGAATTTAATGGCAGCAACACATTGCAAAAAAGTTGTCACAGAGGCATTTTTACCACTGTGTTACATGGCCTTTCCTTATAACAACACTCAGTAAACATTTGGGAACTGAGGAGACCCATTTTTGAAGCTTTTCAGGTGGAATTCTTGTTTCTGGGTGTTGTTGATAAATGGCTTTTGCTTTGCATAGTAGAGTTTTAACTTGAGTTTAATGGCAGCAACACATTGCAAAAAAGTTGTCACAGGGGCATTTTTACCACTGTGTTACATGGCCTTTTCTTTTAACAACACTCAGTAAACGTTTGGGAACAGAGGAGACCAATTTTTGAAGCTTTTCAGGTGGAATTCTTGTTTCTGGGTGTTGTTGATAAATGGCTTTTGCTTTGTATAGTAAAGTTTTAACTTGAATTTAATGGCAGCAACACATTGCAAAAAAGTTGTCACAGAGGCATTTTTACCACTGTGTTACATGGCCTTTCCTTATAACAACACTCAGTAAACGTTTGGGAACTGAGGAGACCCATTTTTGAAGCTTTTCAGGTGGAATTCTTGTTTCTGGGTGTTGTTGATAAATGGCTTTTGCTTTGCATAGTAGAGTTTTAACTTGAATTTAATGGCAGCAACACATTGCAAAAAAGTTGTCACAGTGGCATTTTTACCACTGTGTTACATGGCCTTTCCTTTTAACAACACTCAGTAAACGTTTGGGAACTGAGGAGACCAATTTTTGAAGCTTTTCAGGTGGAATTCATGTTTCTGGGTGTTGTTGATAAATGGCTTTCGCCTTGCATAGTAGAGTTTTAACTTGCACTTACAGATGTAGCGACAAACTGTAGTTACTGACAGCGGTTTTCTGAAGTGTTCCGGAGCCCATGTGGTGATATCCTTTACACACCGATGTCGCTTTTTGATGCAATATTATCGTAATATCATTGCTTACGTGAAGTGATTTCTCCAGATTCTCTGAACTTTTTGATGATATTACGGACCGTAGATGGTGAAATTCCGTAAATTCCTTGCAATAGCTGGTTGAGAAATGTTGTTCTTAAACTGTTCGACAATTTGCTCACGCATTTGTTGACAAAGTGGTGACCCTCGCCCCGTCCTTGTTTGTGAATGACTGAGCATTTCATGGAAGCTGCTTTTATACCCAATCATGGCACCCACCTGTTCCCAATTAGCCTGTTCACCTGTGGGATGTTCCAAATAAGTGTTCGATGAGCATTCCTCAACTTTCTCAGTCTTTTTTACCACTGCTGCCAGCTTTTTTGAAACATGTTGCAGGCATCAAATTTCAAATGAGCTAATATTTGCAAAAAATAACAAAGTTTTCCAGTTCGAACGTTAAGTATCTTGTCTTTGCAGTCTATTCAATTGAATTTAAGTTGAAAAGGATTTGCAAATCATTGTATTCTGTTTTTATTTACCATTTACACAACGTGACACAAAGCGTAAAAATAAAAGAAGCAGCCTCGAGTCCCGAAAATACGGTACCTGTGTGTTCAACTTGGATGTCACAAAATTCCATGCAAAGTCAAAGGCATTGGGTTTTTTTTATTTTCTTTCACAAACATTTGCATGTTTTGCAACTATTTGTGACTAATATCGGTTCAAATGTAAACAATACCCATCTCGAATAAACAATGTATAAAAGCAGATTACCGTATTTTTCGGAGTATAAGTCGCACCGGAGTATAAGGCGCACCTGCCGAAAATGCATAATAAAAAAGGAAAAAAAACATACAGGTAAAAGCCAGTAAATTAGAATATTTTGAAAAACTTGATTTATTTCAGTAATTGCATTCAAAAGGTGTAACTTGTACATTATATTTATTCATTGCACACAGACTGATGCATTCAAATGTTTATTTCATTTAATTTTGATGATTTGAAGTGGCAACAAATGAAAATCCAAAATTCCGTGTGTCACAAAATTAGAATATTACTTAAGGCTAATACAAAAAAGGTATTTTTAGAAATGTTGGCCAACTGAAAAGTATGAAAATGAAAAATATGAGCATGTACAATACTCAATACTTGGTTGGAGCTCCTTTTGCCTCAATTACTGCGTTAATGCGGCGTGGCATGGAGTCGATGAGTTTCTGGCACTGCTCAGGTGTTATGAGAGCCCAGGTTGCTCTGATAGTGGCCTTCAACTCTTCTGCATTTTTGGGTCTGGCATTCTGCATCTTCCTTTTCACAATACCCCACAGATTTTCTATGGGGCTAAGGTCAGGGGAGTTGGCGGGCCAATTTAGAACAGAAATACCATGGTCCGTAAACCAGGCACGGGTAGATTTTGCGCTGTGTGCAGGCGCCAAGTCCTGTTGGAACTTGAAATCTCCATCTCCATAGAGCAGGTCAGCAGCAGGAAGCATGAAGTGCTCTAAAACTTGCTGGTAGACGGCTGCGTTGACCCTGGATCTCAGGAAACAGAATGGACCGACACCAGCAGATGACATGGCACCCCAAACCATCACTGATGGTGGAAACTTTACACTAGACTTCAGGCAACGTGGATCCTGTGCCTCTCCTGTCTTCCTCCAGACTCTGGGACCTCGATTTCCAAAGGAAATGCAAAATTTGCATGGTTGGATTTTCATTTGTTGCCACTTCAAATCATCAAAATTAAATGAAATAAACATTTTTTAATTTTCTGTTCTAAATTGGCCCGCCAACTCCCCTGACCTTAGCCCCATAGAAAATCTGTGGGGTATTGTGAAAAGGAAGATGCAGAATGCCAGACCCAAAAACACAGAAGAGTTGAAGGCCACTATCAGAGCAACCTGGGCTCTCATAACACCTGAGCAGTGCCAGAAACTCATCGACTCCATGCCACGCCGCATTAACGCAGTAATTGAGGCAAAAGGAGCTCCAACCAAGTATTGAGTATTGTACATGCTCATATTTTTCATTTTCATACTTTTCAGTTGGCCAACATTTCTAAAAATCCCTTTTTTGTATTAGCCTTAAGTAATATTCTAATTTTGTGACACACGGAATTTTGGATTTTCATTTGTTGCCACTTCAAATCATCAAAATTAAATGAAATAAACATTTGAATGCATCAGTCTGTGTGCAATGAATAAATATAATGTACAAGTTACACCTTTTGAATGCAATTACTGAAATAAATCAAGTTTTTCAAAATATTCTAATTTACTGGCTTTTACCTGTATATAAGTCGCACTGGACCAAAGTATGAAAAAAACTGCGACTTATAGTCCGAAAAATACGGTAATCACGCAATTTGTTTGGTCTAGATATGCTCTTTTTAAAGCTCATTGCAATTATAATCAGATAAGTGAATATTTAAGTTGTTTCCTACTATTAGCTCCCATTTAAATCCTTTGGTTTTTGCCATAAAGCCTTTCTGTGTCCCAGGACTTATTTCCTGAGTTTGTAAACAACAACAAAAACGACTTTGTCATAATAAGACATATCAATCCGATCACTGTAGTATCGACCATATACTGATAGTATTGATCCGCCCACCTCTGTTTACATTTAAGAGCTTTAACTTAGTGGTTAGCAATCACTCACTGTATCTCCAAATTATTATTTTTAAACATTTAACATTGAAACTTTAGTCGCCAATATGAAAGTAGTCCAATTTTTGGAATCGGTGCTTTTGAGTGGTATTCGGGTGGGAAGGGTTTGTTTTTATAGCAGCCAGCACAAAAGGCGGACTGACACGGTAGCAGATTTCTGCAGAACAGTGATATCATATCAGATCATGGGTGTTTTTTTTACCCTTTGTTTTAATGTTTTGTCGCATTTTGCTTGATCGTAAAAGATGTCGATCGACGTTGTGGTCTGAGAAGTAAAAGATTAGCGGCGTTCATATGTTCTTTTTTTTTTTTTTTTTCCCTCTCTATTTTATTTACAAAAATCCCACAGAATATCAAACGGTCCAACAAAATAACAAATAATAATACAAGACACAATTCCAATTCCAAACCATTCCCAGCCCAGCAGGACTTCAAATAGCAAGCGACAGAGCAATTAAAAGGTTGCGTATAAAATCCAAAAAGGGTTAAACAAAAATGAATAACAACAATATCAATAATAATAAGAATACAATATAAAAGTCATTACAAATCATTATTATCACTCATTTCCGTTGCCATCCATACTTGCCAACCCTCCCGAATTTTCCGGGAGACTCCCGAAATTCAGTGCCTCTCCCGAAAACCTCCCGGGACAAATATTCTCCCGAAAATCTCCCGATTTTCAGCCGGAGCTGGAAGCCACGCCCCCTCCAGCTCCATGCAACCTGAGTGAGGACAGCCTTTTTTCATGACAGGAGGACAACAAGAACTAAATCATCCAGACTAGAGATAAATTGTATTACTATGTTTATCTTACCTAAAAATGAATATATTTATTAATTAAAAAAAAAAAAAAACTAAGTACATTTTTACTATATTTTGCTAAAAACATCAAAATTAATTGTATTTTTATTTGTATTTTTTCGTGACTCCTTATTACATCCAGCCATAGAATTATACATTAAAATAAACATATTTGAAATAATTGATTTTAAATTATCATAATAATTCATTTAAAATGACCATATTTAATTATTAAAATAATTGCTTGTTTATCAACAACTTTAGCATTTTATTCTTTACATTTTGAAACTCTCAGAAGCCAAGTTATGTTATATTCCTTAATATTTATTTATGCAAGTTTGAAGTATCAATTATCTAAACACAGTTTGTTTGCATATTTTCAGGATGTAGCTATCTATATATATATATATATATATATATATATATATATGTATGAAATACTTGACTTGGTGAATTCTAGCTGTCAATATACTCCTCCCCTCTTAACCACGCCCCCAACCACGCCCCCCACCTCCCGAAATCGGAGGTCTCAAGGTTGGCAAGTATGTTGCCATCAAACCATTAAAAATAAACAACAGTTTAGCAATGGCTTACACTTGCATGTGTTTTTAATATTCAGTGTTTTATTGGTCATAGTTAATATTCTAACTCCCACATTCTTTATTTTTATGTACATTCTGGGTGTCTTATTCAGTGAAAAACTGTGAAATTAAATTCCCCCTTTTTTTTTAAAGTTGCCCTGTCACAATTAGATTTTTTAGCATTTTATCAGACATTATTTTGTACGTTTTTGTATTAGTGTTCCTGAAAAAGAGACCCAAGCGCACATACAGCAGATTTTTTACAGTTAAAGTTTAATAATAAATATTTTAACAATAAAATACACGTAAAATAAACACACACTGGCCCCTCAGATGCGTTATTTTCTATCAATGTGGCCTCCGAGTCAAAATAATGGTGCTGCGGTGTGTAGTATAGCATGTTTAGCGATTCCTTGTCCTAAACATATTTTATTTGCCGCCATGGTGGCGAGGATTGCGAACTTAGAAATAATTTCAGTTTTAACATTTTAAAAATGAAATAGACCAAATATAATTATACAAAGATTACTATATAAAGTCACTGACTAAAAATAAGTATCGTATTTTCAGCGCACTTAAAATATTTTTTTTCCCCTCAAAACTCGACAGTGCGCCTTATAACCCGGTGCGCCTAATGTACGGAATCATTCTGGTTTTGCTAACCGACCTCGAAGCAATTTTATTGGGTTTGTGGTGTAATGATAAGTGTGACCAGTAGATGGCAGTCAAACATAAGAGATAATATGACTCAAGTAAACAACACCAACATTGTATATGTTCCATTGAAAATATAGAACATTACACACGGCGCTCAAAAATCTATTAAAATGTTTTAGTACGACTTTGGTAAGCTATGAAGCCGCACCGCTTGATGGATTGTACTGTGCTTCAACGTACGAGTGTGTATAAGGCGTTTTGTTATAAAAAAATGTTATACAAAAGCAACTTTTCTTACCTTCTGGTACCTGCTGATCTATATTTGGAATCTGCATAAGTCCTGAAAAATTGTGCGCGTCCGCCTTTGTAGTCCGTGCCGACACCTTAGCTGATAAGCTTCTTCTTTTTCTCTATCTTCTTGTTATGTGACATTCATCCTCCGCTGTTGCCATTTCTAATATAAAGTAGTGTAAAGTTCTTACTTATATCTGTCAGTAAACTCGCCATGAAAGCGCTAAAACATACCGGTGTAGTGAGTTTACATTATACACCCAAAGAACTTTAATTAATAGAGAGTTCCGGTCGGACGGTTTTTCACGGGACACATGTCCGGCGTTGTTGTTGTTTCCGGATGAGGAGATGCTGCTCCGTTATTGATTGAAGTAAAGTCTGAATGTCATTAAAACAGTTAGCGCCATCTTTTGACACTTCTTCCACTCCCGTCCTTGCACACTACACCGCTACAACAAAGATGACGCTGTCGAAGGTGAGCCACGTAAATAAGACCGCCCACAAAACGGCGCATCCTGAAGCGACTGTCAGAAAGCGGCTTGAAGATGATCTGTAAAACATCATCTATGAAACATTTTGACCAAAGAACTACCATTACATGTTATGTAGACCACAAGGAAGTGTTTTACATTTAGAAAAAAATAATAATAATATGACTCCTTTAATGCACCCTGTAATCTGGTGCGCCTTATATATGCAAAAAGATCGAAAATAGACCATTCATCGGCAGTGCGCCTTATAATCCGGTGCGCCCTATGGTCCGAAAAATATGCTAACTCGCCCTTAAAACTATGGAAATCTCTAAAAATAACGTTTTTAATCTTGGAAAGTGGCAAATAATTTGCAGTGTACCGCAGATAAGTTCAGCAAGGCCTTGTAGCCATTAATCAAAATATCTAATTTAATAATAAATCATTTGGCAGCACTAGGTTGCATAACACACTCTTACAAAAACATTTGAAGCAACACGAAACCAACTTTTTACCTCCGAATTCTAGTTGAAAAAGCCGAGCCGCGGTCTATATATAAACCGTGTCTGTGACCCTGATTGGCCTCTTTTCCTGTCCAGCTGGGTGTTGTACGAGAAGCGTAACTTTAAAGGGGAGAAGATCGCCCTGGATGAGGGGGACATAGAGCTCACGTGCCCCTTCAACCCCCCCGAGGAGGAGCAGGTGAATGGAGAGAAGCAGCAGAACGGGCAGCAAAAGGACGAACCCAGTGAGGAGCAGACGGAAGCGAAGCCGGCCAAGAAGTTCATCATTGGGTCTGTTCGAAGAGCTGTGAGGGTAAGTTGTTGTTTTTCCCACCTGTCCAGGTATGATTAGTTTAGTCGACAGTTAAAAGGCCTACTGAAATGTGATTTTCTTAATTCAAACGGGGATAGCAGGTCCATTCTGTGTGTCATACTTGATCATTTCGCGATATTGCCATATTTCTGCTGAAATTATTTAGTAGAGAACATCGACGATAAAGTTCGCAACTTTTGGTCGCTGATAAAAAAGCCTTGCCTGTACCGGAAGTAGCAGACGATATGCGCGTGACGTCACAGGTTGTGGAGCTCCTCACAACCGCACATTGTTTACAATCATGGCCACCAGCAGCGAGAGCGATTCGGACCGAGAAAGCGACGATTTCCCCCATTAATTTGAGCGAGGATGAAAGATTTGTGGATGAGGAAAGTGAGAGTGAAGGACTAGAGGGCAGTGGGAGCGATGCTGTGAGAGGCGGGTGGGACCTGATATTCAGCTGGGAATGACTAAAACAGTAAATAAACACAAGACATATATATACTCTATTAGCCACAACACAACCAGGCTTATATTTAATATGCCACAAATTAATCCCGCATAACAAACACCTCCCCCCACCC
Source organism: Nerophis lumbriciformis (assembly GCF_033978685.3). NCBI lineage: Eukaryota > Metazoa > Chordata > Actinopteri > Syngnathiformes > Syngnathidae > Nerophis > Nerophis lumbriciformis. Next base: position 9,076,343 of record NC_084568.2, read on the forward strand.
GCCAATACAACTCAAACACCTGCACAACACACTCAATCCCACAGTTCACCTTCCCAAAGTTCATACAGCACTTATATTTCCCCAAAGTCCCCAAAGTTACATACGTGACATGCACACAGCGGCACGCACGTACGGGCAAGCGATCAAATGTTTGGAAGCGTACTCACGGTACCGCGTCTGCGTATCCAACTCAAAGTCCTCCGGGTAAGAGTCTCTGTTGTCCCAGTTCTCCACAGGCCAATGGTAAAGCTTGACTGTCATCTTTCGGGAATGTAAACAATGAAACACCGGCTGTGTTATCCGGCACAACAGTCAGGGGGTGCATTCTACGGCGGAGGTGCGTTATCCGGCACAACACCTGCCGCAATACACCGCTTCCCACCTACAGCTTTCTTCTTTGCTGTCTCCATTGTTCATTGAACAAATTGCAAAAGATTCACCAACACAGACGTCCAGAATACTGTGGAATTTTGCGATGAAAACAGACGACTTAATAGCTGGCCACCATGCTGTCCCAAAATGTCCTCTACAATCCGTGACGTCACGCGCAGGCGTCATCATAACGAGACGTTTTCAGCAGTATATTCCGCGCGAAATTTAAAATTGCACTTTAGTAAGCTAACCCGGCCGTATTGGCATGTGTTGCAATGTTAAGATTTCATCATTGATATATAAACTATCAGACTGCGTGGTCGGTAGTAGTGGGTTTCAGTAGGCCTTTAACTGAAGGTTCAAATAATAGGCGATATCCGACTGATACCGCTCACTAGAAATGTTATCATCCATGAATAACGTTGTAACGGGTGCTTATTAACAATGCAACAAATATATAAATCAATGTTGTATAATTAATCATATAACATTGTTGACACATTTTAACCTATTTTAAGCATCTAGACCAGACCTGGGCAAAATACGGATGTTCTACCATCAATCAATCAATCAATCAATCAATGTTTATTTATACAGCCCTAAATCACGAGTGTCTCAAAGGGCTGCACAAGCCACAACGACATCCTCGGCTCAGATCCCACATCAGGGCAAGGAAAAACTCAACCCAGTGGGATGACAAAGAGAAACCTACTTCCAACATAAAGCATCATTTGAATTAACCTGCTGTTTTACCGATTTCCGATATGCCAGCCTCAGATTCATTGTTGGGCGATACTGATAGTCGACAGCAGACTGATACCTCTCGCTTGAAATGTTATGATCACTGAAAAATTTGACGACAAACAAAACCACATGCTAGCTATATGTGTTAAACATGCTTGTATTATGTTTAAACACCTTTAACTTATTAACTATATGTTAAACATGCTTGTATTATCTTAAAATACGTTTAACTTATTAATTATATGTGTTATGCATGCTTGTATTATGTTTAAACAGCTTTAACTTATTAACTATATGTGTTAAACATGATTGTATTATCATTAAACACCTTTAACTTATTAACAATATTAACTATTTGTGTTAAACATGCTTGCATTATCCTTAAACACATTTAACTTGTTAACAATATTAACTATGTGTTAAACATGCTTGTATTATATTTAAACACCTTTAACTTATTAACTTAATGTGTTAACATGCTTGTATTATCTTTAAACACCTTGAACTTATTAACTATATGTGTAAAACATGCTTGTATTATCTTTAAACACCTTTAACTAATTAACTATTTGTGTTAAACATGCTTGTATTATCTTTAAACACCTTTGAACTTATTAACTATATGTGTTAAACATGTTTGTATTATGTTTAAACACCTGGTACTTACTAACTATATGTGTTAAACATGCTTGTATTATCCTTAAACACCTTTAACTTGTTAACAATATTAACTATATGTGTTAAACATGCTTGCATTATCTTTAAACACCTTTAACTTATTAACTATGTGTTAAACATGCTTGTATTATCATTAAACACCTTTAACTTATTAACAATATTAATTATATGTGTTAAACATGCTTGTATTATCTTTAAACACCTTTACCATATTAACAATATTAACTATATGTGTTAAACATGCTTGTATTATCTTTAAACACTTTTAAATTACTAACAATATTAACTATATGTGTTAAACATGCTTGTATTATCATCATGTAACACAAATATAAATACATGTTGTTACACAACTATAAATAGATATGTAAAAAATCATTATATGTTTGTGGTTTTTAACCCTTTGTGTTAATGTTTCGCCGTATTTGTCGCATTTTGCTTGATGGTAAAAGATGCCGATCGACGATGTGGTCTGAGAAGTAAAAGATTAGCGGCGTTCATCCCCCTCTCATCCATATGTGAATTTTGTAAAATATCGTAATATTTGTGTATTCATTTAAAAAGATACACTCCCAACAAACTCAATTGTTCAACTTTCATTCAAAAGTGCATGTGCTGTTTTTTGTGATGATGGTGATTCAAACATGCAAAGTCAATAGAGGACCTTACTTTGGAATGCAGTGACACCTAGTGGTAAAGTTTCAAACTGCAGCCTACTCCACCGCATGAAGAGGCCCTTAAATGTATTGTACAATTTGAATTCTGTAAAAAGTAATTTGTGCTCTCATCAACTACCTGATTATTTATGATTATGATATGATTTTACCCATTAGTATTTTTGGAACATATATTTTCATATCCTAACTCTCTATCCATTACATCTAGCTATTCTATTTATAAAAACTCAAAGAGAAAAAAAAAACATGTACATTTTGTTGCCCTTTATTTTTCATGCATGTGTAATGACAATACATGTAATCATTATCAACCTTTACCGTATTTTTGTTTCTGGTATAGACGAAGCAGAAACAGCAAAGTGTGAAAAAAATATTGATTAGTTTTTGCCGAAACCGCACAATTGTCGTCTTCCCGCACACGAGCTCAGACCTACTTCGGCTAAGCCTTCTGGGTAATGTAGTACCGTATTTTTCGGACTATAAGTCGCAGTTTTTTTTCATAATGCGTCTTATATATGTTTTTTTCCTTCTTTATTATGCATTTTCGGCAGGTGCGACTTATACTCAGGTGCGACTTATACTCGGAAAAATACGGTATATAAACATTTAGCAACACACCAGCGTTTTACTAATGTTTTCCAATGTTGTAAAAATGTGTAGAATAAGTATTAAAATTACAACATTTCAGTCAACGAGGATTTGCGTCAGCCTGCAACACACATACCGTATTTTTCGGGGTATAAGTCGCACCGGAGTATAAGTCGCACCTGCCGAAAATGCATAATAAAAAAAGAAAAAAAACATATATAAGTCGCACTGGAGCCCGGCCAAACTATGAAAAAAAACTGCGACTTATAGTCCGAGAAATACGGTACTCATTTTGATAGTAGGCTAATATTGTTGTGATCCGCTGCCCGGAGCCTGTTCTGTTTGGTTTTTGGACTCCCTTAGTTCTGATCGGGTGCTGATTGGTTTCAGCTGCCTCTGATTAGTGTCTAGGACAGTGTTTTTCAACCACTGTGCCGCGGCACACTAGTGTGCCGATAGATACAGTCTGGTGTGCTGTGGGAGATTATCTAATTTCACCTATTTGGGTTAAAAATATTTTTTGCAAACCAGTAATTATAGTCTGCAAATGATGTGTTGTTGTTGAGGGTCGGTGCTGTCTAGAGCTCGGCAGAGTAACCGTGTAATACTCTTCCATATCAGTAGGTGGCAGCCGGTTGCTAATTGCTTTGTAGATGTCGGAAACAGCGGGAGGCAGCGTGCAGGTAAAAAGGTGTCTATTTATCTTATTATATTTTTCGAAGTTTTTTTCAAAATTTTACCCATCACGCAATATCCCTTAAAAAAGCTTCAAAGTGCCTGATTTTAACCATCGTAATATACACCCGTCCATTTTCCTGTGACGTCACATAGTGAAGCCAACACAAACAAACATGGCGGAAAGAACAGCAAGCTATAGCGACATTAACTCGGATTCAGACTCGGATTTCAGCGGCTTAAGCGATTCAACAGATTACGAATGTATTGAAACGGATGGTTGTAGTGTGGAGGCAGGTAGCGAAAACGAAATTGAAGAAGAAACTGAAGCTATTGAGCCATTTCGGTTTGAACCGTATGCAAGCGAAACCGACGAAAACGGCACGACAGCCAGCGACACGGGAGAAAGCGAGGACGAATTCGGCGATCGCCTTCTAACCAACGATTGGTATGTGTTTGTTTGGCATTAAAGGAAATTAACAACTATGAACTAGGTGTACAGCATATGAAATACATTTGGCAACAACATGCACTTTGAGAGTGCAGACAGCCCAATTTTCATCAATTAATATATTCTGTAGACATACCCTCATGTCAGCAGGCCAGGGAAGCTAGGGTCGATATTCTTCTCTTGATCATCTTCGGGACGGTGTGAGCCAAGACATCCAGGGGGGTTTAGCTCGCTCGTCTGCGGGAACAAACTGCCGCCATTGCTTGCCGTGCTACCGAGGTCCTTTGTCCCTGAATTGCTCACACACTCCGGCAGATTCAATGGGGGTCTGGCGGCAGATTTCTTTGACTTTATCGTTGGAAATGCATCTGCTTTGAGTGTCGCGGGATATCCACACATTCTTGCCATCTCTGTCGTAGCATAGCTTTCGTCGGTAAAGTGTGCGGAACAAACGTCCAATTTCTTGCCACTTTGGCATCTTTGGGCCACTGGTGCAACTTGAATCCGTCCCTGTTCGTGTTGTTACACCCTCCGACAACACACCGACGAGGCATGATGTCTCAAAGGTACGGAAAACAGTCGAAAAAAACGGAAAATAACAGAGCTCACGTTGTGACGTCATCGCTCCGAGAGCGAATATTAGAAAGGCGTTTAATTCGCCAAAATTCACCCATTTAGAGTTCGGAAATCGGTTAAAAAAATATATGGTCTTTTTTCTGCAACATCAAGGTATATATTGACGCTTACATAGGTCTGGTGATAATGTTCCCCCTTTAAGTTGTGCTGATTATTCCAAATTCCCGTCCCATTCAGGACTACAGCGTGCCGGAAATCAGCCTCTTCCCAGACGTGAACGCAGAAGGCAAGAAGGTGATCTTTCGAGATACGTCTGAAGATGCAAGGATTTTTGGTTTCCCCATCAAGGCCAACTCCATCATCATAAACGCCGGACTGTGAGTAATAACAAAGCACTTTGCACAGGGGGGGAAGAAAATATTATTATTATCTCAGTTGATCTGATTTCACGCAGATGGCTTGTATTCGCCAAGCCCTTCTTTGAGGGGGTGCCACGCGTCCTGGAGGTCGGGGGGTATTCCAATCCTGAAGCGTGGGGCGTGGAACAGCCCTATGTGGGGTCATTGCATCCGCTCAAAGTCGTAAGTCACAATCCAGTGTTTAATTTCTTTACTTCTCGTTGGAGAGCATGTTGATTAGTCATAATTCCTTCCATCTTTTTTGTGTAGGGTGAGCCCAGGGTGGAAAATATCAGCGAACCAAAGGTGAGAAAGCACTCACACGGTGTGAACAAACGTGGGTCTAAAGAAGTGCGGTTATTGATCTAAATATAGGTAGTGTCAATACCAAGGTGGGTGGGTATCGGTATCAGATTGATACTAGCATGGTGGGATCAATACTTTTGTTGTAGTCCCTCTTTTATACAAAACCCATAATCAGTGAAGTTGGCACGTTGTGTAAATAGTAACTAAAAACAGAATACAATGATTTGCAAATCCTTTTCAACTTATATTCAATTGAATAGACTGCAAAGACAAGATACTTAATGTTCCAACTGGAAAATTTTATTTTTTGCAAATATTAGCTCATTTGGAATTTGATGCCTGCAACATGTTTCAAAAAAGCTGGCACACAGGGCAAAAAAGACTGAGAAAGTTGAGGAATTCACATCAAAAAGTTATTTGGAACATCCCACAGGTGAACAGGCTATTCAATTGAATAGACTGCAAAGAATTTTTTTTTTTTTTTTTGGAAATAATCATTCATTTAGAATTTAATGGCAGCAACACGTTGCAAAAAAGTTGTCACAGGGGCATTTTTACCACTGTGTTACATGGCCTTTTCTTTTAACAACACTCAGTAAACATTTGGGAACTGAGGAGAGCAATTTTTGAAGCTTCTCAGGTGGAATTATTTCCCATTCTTGCTTGATGTACAGCTTATGTTGTTCTCCATTGTGGTATTTTATGCTCTATACTGCGCCACACATTTTCAATGGACTCCAGGCAGGCCAGTCTAGTACCCGCACTCTTTTACTACAAAGCCACGCTGTTGTAAAACGTGCAGAATGTGGCTTGGCATCGTCTTGCTGAAATAAGCAGCGGTGTCCGTGAAAAAGACGTTGCTTGAATGGCAACATAGATGGCTTTCACTTTGCATAGTGGAGTTTTAACTTGCACTTACAGATGTAGCGACAAACTGTAGTTACTGACAGTGGTTTTCTGAAGTGTTCCTGAGCCCATGTGGTGATATCCTTTACACCCTGATGCCGCTTTTTGATGCAGTACCGCTTGATGGATCGAATGTACCGTATTTTCCGCACTATAAGGCGCACCGGATTATAGGGTGCACCTTCAATGAATGTCCTATCACATGTTGTCAATATTCAGTGTTTTATCCTTCATAGTTAATATTGTAAATCCCACATTCTTTATTTTCATGTACATTCTGGGTGTCTCGTTCAGTAGAAAAAATTAAAATTCCATTTTTTAAGGCGGTCTGTCATAACGTGTTTAGCATTCAATCAGACATCATCGTGAGGTTTTGTATTAGTATTCGTAAAAATAGATATATCGGCCCCCAGACACACTTTTTTCTCTAAATTTGGCCCACCGAGGCAAAATAATTTCCCAGGCCTGACTTCCTCGGCTCAGATCCCACATCAGGGCAAGGAAAAACTCAACCCAATGGGATACAATGAGAAACCTTGGAGGGGACCGCCGATGTTGGGCCCCCCCCTAGGGCGACCGGTGCAATGGACGTCGAGTGGATCTAGTTAATCGTGTGAGAGTCCTGTCCATAGTGGATCTAACATAATAGTGTGAGAGTCCAGTCCATAGTGGATCTAGCATAATAGTGTGAGAGTCCAGTCCATAGTGGATCTAACATAATAGTGTGAGAGTCCAGTCCATAGTGGATCTAACATAATAGTGTGAGAGTCCGGTCCATAGTGGATCTAACATAATAGTGTGAGAGTCCGGTCCATAGTGGATATAACATAATAGTGTGAGAGTCCAGTCCATAGTGGATCTAACATAATAGTGTGAGAGTCCAGTCCATAGTGGATCTAACATAATAGTGTGAGAGTCCGGTCCATAGTGGATCTAACATAATAGTGTGAGAGTCCAGTCCATAGTGGATCTAACATAATAGTGTGAGAGTCCGGTCCATAGTGGATCTAACATAATAGTGTGAGAGTCCGGTCCATAGTGGATCTAACATAATAGTGTGAGAGTCCAGTCCATAGTGGATCTAACATAATAGTGTTAGAGTCCAGTCCATAGTGGATCTAGAATAATAGTGTGAGAGTCCAGTCCATAGTGGATCTAGTTAATAGTGTGAGAGTCCAGTCCATAGTGGATCTAACATAATAGTGTGAGAGTCCAGTCCATAGTGGATCTAACATAATAGTGTGAGAGTCCAGTCCATAGTGGATCTAACATAATAGTGTGAGAGTCCAGTCCATAGTGGATCTAGCATAATAGTGTGAGAGTCCAGTCCATAGTGGATCTAGTTAATAGTGTGAGAGTCCAGTCCATAGTGGATCTAACATAATAGTGTGAGAGTCCAATCCATAGTGGATTTAACATACGTAATAGTGTGAGAGTCCAGTCCATAGTGGATCTAACATAATAGTGTGAGAGTCCGGTCCATAGTGGATCTAACATAATAGTGTGAGAGTCCAGTCCATAGTGGATCTAACATAATAGTGTGAGAGTCCAGTCCATAGTGGATCTAACATAATAGTGTGAGAGTCCAGTCCATAGTGGATCTAACATAATAGTGTGAGAGTCCAGTCCATAGTGGATCTAACATAATAGTGTGAGAGTCCAGTCCATAGTGGATCTAGTTAATAGTGTGAGAGTCCGGTCCATAGTGGATCTAGTTAATAGTGTGAGAGTCCAGTCCATAGTGGGTCAAACATAATAGTGTGAGAGTCCAGTCCATAGTGGATCTAACATAATAGTGAGAGTCTGGTCCATAGTGGATCCAACATAATAGTGAGAGTCCGGTCCATAGTGGGGCCAGCAGGAGATCATCTTGAGTGGAGACAGGTCAGCAGCGCAGAGACGTCCCCAACTGATGCACAGATGAGTGGTCCACCCCAGGTCCCGACTTTGAACAGCTAGTGGTCACCTAACAATATGTTCTTGCCTAGAGAAGCTGCGTCAAATTTAGAAAATCCTCAGAACTTTGATACCAGGAAAACCGTACGGACAAGAGTAGTCTTTGTCACGGTGCAATTAAATGCAGTACAGAGGAACCCAAGGATGCAGATGGATTGTGAGAAAAACAGTTCTTCACTCAAGGAGAAAGTTCTCACAACAATGATTCAAAAATAGGAGATAACATAAGGCGACGGTGCGAAAAAGAGAACAAAAGCTAAAATACAAAAAGAACTAGACTTGGGTTGGAGTTGCAAGACGTGCAAACTACCACACAACACCAAGCTGGATGGCACTGGGAAGAGCCAAGAAGGTAAGTATCAAAAAACTCGGGAAGCATGAAAGTCGAGGAGTGGAATTGCCGAGTGCCATCCAGCTGTCAGGGTGCTGCTTAAGTAGTGCACGTCTCACAACTCCGCCCACAAGGGGCACCAAGAACTCAAGGGGGAAGAAGAAATGTAAGAGCCAGGTCTACTGCACCAACAAAGGAAAACTGAACATACAAACCACAAGGTGGCAGCAGGCGGTGACAGTCTTCACCAGAGTCTGACTTAGGATCTTTGTACGCAGATCGAGATCTTCGAAAGGTCGTACTTCACCGGCAGATCGAGGGTCATCACCGCCAACATGAAGGATTTCATGACCCGACTGGACAAGCACCAGAGTGCCTTCATGTACACGGCGGGGTCCCTCAAAGTACACGGAGGAATGTAAGTGGGTGGCTCATCGCGGTCGTACCTTTTGTGTCTTTTAACACATGTGTGTTCCTTTGTTGGCGTAGCTGGGTGGGCTATGAGAAGGAGGGCTTCAGGGGCCACCAGTACTTGCTGGAGGAGGGCGAGTACCACGACTGGAGGGTGTGGGGAGGCTCCAACCCCGAGCTGCGCTCCGTTCGGGTCATACAAGCTGTAAGTCAGGCTTATCGTCGCGGTGAAAACATGCACGTCGCTAAGGTCGGGTGTGTTCCGTAGGACCTGAGCGAGCCCTTAATGGTGATGTTCGAGCAGCCGGAGGAAGAGCAGGGTGCCGGCGAGCAGGAGGAGAACACCTTCGAGGTGACGGAGGCCATCCCGGACGTGGAGCTGTTTGGCTACAAGACCAACACCCGTTCCATCCAAGTCTACAGCGGGGCGTAAGTCGCTAAGCAAAATCTGCACTCTTACCGGTTTTTACAAAAATGTTGTTTTGAAGGGGGGATTGCAAACTTCCTGTTGATTTTGACTGAGGGTTGTCAATCTATGAAATGTAGGTCTAAGTGAGACCTACATAAAGGTTTTTGTTTCGGGTCTCTCCGACCTTCCCAGTGGGAGTTACAGGCAGTTTTGTCATTTTTTTCTTCCGAGGAGCAGTTTTTTCTGCGTTTTATTAAAAAATTTGCGGTAGAGCGCAATTTTGAGATTTGGGGTTAGGTTTTTTTATTAGATCGCAATTTTTGCCAGTCCTGATGTGTGTGTTCAGTTTGGTGAGTTTTGAAGCATGTTAAGGGGGTCAAATTACAGCTCAAAGAGGCAAAAGTGACTGTTTTTAGTACATTTTTGTCTTGAAGGGGGAATTGCCAACTTCCTGTTGATTTTTGCCCAAAGATGTATCGTTATGAAATCTAGGTCTAAGTCAGACCTACATAGAGGTTTTTGTTTTATGTCTCTCCGACCTTCCTAGTGGGAGATACAGGCAGTCTAGTTTTTGTTTTTTTTCCTAGGGGGCGCTAGAGCGCAATTTTGAGTTTTGGGGTTCGGTTGTTTTATTAAAAGGCAATTTCGCAGGTCCTGATGTGCGGGTCAAATATGGTGAGTTTTGAAGCATGTTAAGTGGGTCAAATTAGTGCTCAAAGAGGCAGCGGAAGAATAAGAATAATAAAACGTTAGAAAAACAATACATTGTAAAAGGACTCCCGTTGGGATTCCTTTTACTATGGGCCTTGCGGGCCCTAAAAAAAAAAAATGAGGGGTATTTTATTTGAACTAAGCAAAATTATCTGCCAATAGAACAAGAAAATTCGGCTTGTCAAGACTTTCCAAAACAAGTCAAATTAGCTAACTTCAATGAACCCAAAAATACCTTAAAATAAGTAAAATAATAACAAGTGCACTTTTCTTGGTAGAAAAAAAATGACCTTGTTGCTCTATGTTGAAAAATATTCTTAAATGAAGTAAATGCTAGTGCCATTATCTTGACATAATGATATGCGCTCGGCATTATGATTTATTTTTCATGCTTGAAGTAAGAAATTACTTTAAAAAAAGTAGTTTTATACTTGTGAGTGTTGATGACACAGCTTTGCATCAGTTGATATTCTAGTTTCAAACATGTTTTACTCAATATAGGTCATCAAATCTCAGCAACAAGCTGTAATATCTTACTGAGATCATTTAGGACCAAAACACTTAAAACAAGTAAAACACTCTAACATAAAATCTGCTTAGTGAGAATAATTATCTTATCAGACAGAAAATAAGCAAATATCACCCTTATTTGAGATATTTCATCTTACTTAGATTTCAGTTTTTGCAGTGTATGTCATGATAAACAATGTATATGTATACAAAATATTTACCAATAATATAGAAGTCAAAAAAGAAGAGAAAAGCTTGTTTTGATTGTGTAAAAAATGACTTCAATGGACTTTAAATATCCTGAAGACCGGGCAATTCATAACAAAACATGCTTTAAAAATAGGTCTAATTCTAAAAATAAGAATATCAAGTGAAGGTTGGTTTATTCCAGCGATTACAAGGTGAAAATAATATATGGCTCTTATCACACTGCAAAAAGTCAGTGTTCAAAAACAATAATAAAAATTAAAAAAAATTAGGGGGATTTTATTTGAACTAAGCAAAATTATCTGCCAATAGAACAAGAAAATTTGGCTTGTCAAGACTTTCCAAAACAAGTAAAATTTGCTAACCTCAATGAACCCAAAAATACCTTAAAATAAGTATATTCTCACTAATAACAACGGTACTACTATATGAGTACGTATTTTCTATTGTTTCATTGGAAATAAAACAGCAAAGTCCATTTAGCTGTCATCTGTTTTAATTATGAGACACAATTGTGTTAAAGTCATGAATTTTTTTTTCATGCTTGAAATAAGAAATTATTACTTTAAAAAAAGTAGTTTTATACTTGTGAGTGTTGATGACACAGCTTTGCAACAGTTGATATTCTAGTTTCAAGCATGTTTTACTCAATATAGGTCATCAAATCTCAGCAACAAGCTGTAATATCTTACTGAGATCATTTAGGACCAACACCCTTAAAACAAGTAAAACACTCGAAGAATTATCTTATCAGACAGAAAATAAGCAAATATCACCCTTATTTGAAGATATTTAATCTTACTTAGATTTCAGTTTTTGCAGTGTATGTCATGATAAACAATGTATATGTATACAAAATATTTGCCAATAATATAGAAGTCAAAAATGAAGAGAAAAGCTTGTTTTGATTGTGTAAAAAATTACTTCAACGGACTTTAAATATCCTGAAGACCGGGCAATTCATAACAAAACATGCTTTAAAAATAGGTCTAATTCTAAAAATGAGAATATCGTGTAAAGGTTGGTTTATTCCAGCGATTACAAGGTGAAAATAATATATGGCTCTTATCATGCAGCTCAAGATATTTCAAGCCTTCCTTTGATATCATTTTGATTAGAGATGTCCGATAATATCGGACTGCCGATAAATGTTTTAAAAATGTAATATCGGAAATTATCGGTATCGTTTTCAAAATTATCGGTATCGGTTTCAAAAAGTAAAATGTATGACTTTTTAAAACGCCGCTGTGTACACGGACGTAGGGAGAAGTACAGAGCGCTAATAAACCTTAAAGGCACTGCCTTTGCGTGCCGGCCCAGTCACATAATATCTACGGCTTTTCACACACACAAGTGAATGCCATCAAACTTGGTCAACAGCCATACAGGTCACACTGAGGGTGGCCGTATAAACATTTTTAACACTGTTACAAATATGCGCCACACTGTGAACCCACACCAAACAAGAATGACAAAAACATTTCGGGAGAACATCCGCACCGTAACACAACATAAACACGACAGAACAAATACCCAGAACCCCTTGCAGCACTAACTCTTCCGGGACGCTACAATATACACCCCCGCTACTACCAAACCCCGCGCCCCAATGCCATTATCGGACATCTCTACTTTTAATGTATTTTTTTGGATATGTAAAATGTAAAAATACTCTACCGAAAGGAACCCAAATTTGTTGACCGAGGCAAGATTTGCAATAATGCAAAATATGCAATAATGATGTTGATGTTCAGGTGGGTCGCCTACTCCCATGTGGACTTCTCCGGAAGCCAATACATCCTGGAGAAAGGCTTCTATAGTAATTCTGCCGACTGGGGTTCTCCGGACACTCGCATCTGCTCCGTGCAGCCGATCCATCTGGTAAACACTTAACGTTTTTTCAATACATATTTAACAAACATGTTCTAAAATTTCAATATCCTCTTGTCTGCTTTCAGGCTCCAACTGACGGTAACAGGACCAGGAAAGAGGTGGGTCGTCATTTTTAGGCTGGTCAAAAACACCTGATTTCATATCATTCGACAAGGTTTATCCTGTTAAGATGTAAGTACTATAGGTTAGACTTGATTATTGAATATGATTAAAATCAAGAGTAAGAATACTAATTCGGTGTTAATATTTGATTGGATGGATGATAGCGGTACACAAAAGGCAATGAAGCGATATAAAAATCGCTCTCAATATTTTTTGTCAGACCTGGGTTTATATTTTACGTATTTAGTAGTGCATGATTTTGTATTGTTTTCATCCAGAAGGCACCTTCCGTATCCCTATATTGCCATCAAATCTGATTCTACATTACTACTTTACTCCCCATTTGCCTCTCCCAGATACTATTGTACTCCGAGCCGGACTACAAGGCCCCAGGCCCCTCTGTAGTGGGCCCCTTTTTAAAAAAAAGGTTAAAAAAAATCCCTGATCCAAACCATTGTTTGATTGCATAACATTGCTAAATTTGCCCTAGTGTGTGAATGTGAGTGTGAATGTTGTATGTCTATCTGTGTTGGCCCTGCGATGAGGTGGCGACTTGTCCAGGGTGTATCCCGCCTTCCGTCCGAATGCAGCTGAGATAGGCTCCAGCACCCCTCACGTCCCCAAAAGGGATAAGCGGTAGAAAATGGATGGATGGATGATAGCGGTACACAAAAGGCAATGAAGCAATATAAAAATAGCTCTCAATATTTTTTGTTAGACCTGTGTCTATATTTTACGTATTTAGTAGTGCATGATTTTGTATTGTTTTCATCCAGAAGGCACCTTCCGTATCCCTATATTGCCATCAAATCTGATTCTACATTACTACTTTACTCCCCATTTGCCTTTCCCAGATACTATTGTACTCCGAGCCGGACTACAAGGCCCCAGGCCCCTCTGTAGTGGGCCCCTTTTTTAAAAAAAGGTTAAAAAAAAACCCTGATCCAAACCATTGTTTAATTGCATAACATTGCTAAATTGGCCCTAGTGTGTGAATGTGAGTGTGAATGTTGTATGTCTATCTGTGTTGGCCCTGCGATGAGGTGGCGACTTGTCCAGGGTGTACACCGCCTTCCGCCCGAATGCAGCTGAGATAGGCTCCAGCACCCCTCGCGTCCCCAAAAGGGACAAGCGGTAGAAAATGGATGGATGGATGATAGCGGTACACAAAAGGCAATGAAGCAATATAAAAATAGCTCTCAATATTTTTTGTTAGACCTGTGTCTATATTTTACGTATTTAGTAGTGCATGATTTTGTATTGTTTTCATCCAGAAGACACATTCCGTATCCCTATATTGCCATCAAATCTGATACTACATTACGACTATACTCCTCATTTGCCTCTCCCAGATACTATTGTACTCCGAGCCGGACTACAAGGCCCCAGGCCCCTCTGTAGTGGGCCCCTTTTTTTTTAAAAAAGGTTTAAAAAAAACCCTGATGCAAACCATTGTTTAATTGCATAACATTGCTAAATTTGCCCTAGTGTGTGAATGTGAGTGTGAATGTTGTATGTCTATCTGTGTTGGCCCTGCGATGAGGTGGCGACTTGTCCAGGGTGTACACCGCCTTCCGCCCGAATGCAGCTGAGATAGGCTCCAGCACCCCTCGCGTCCCCAAAAGGGACAAGCGGTAGAAAATGGATGGATGGATGATAGCGGTACACAAAAGGCAATGAAGCAATATAAAAATAGCTCTCAATATTTTTTGTTAGACCTGTGTCTATATTTTACGTATTTAGTAGTGCATGATTTTGTATTGTTTTCATCCAGAAGGCACCTTCCGTATCCCTATATTGCCATCAAATTTGATTCTACATTACTACTTTACTCCCCATTTGCCTCTCCCGGATACTATTGTACTCCGAGCCGGACTACAAGGCCCCAGGCCCCTCTGTAGTGGGCCCCTTTTTAAAAAAAAAAGTTAAAAAAAAAAACCTGATCCAAACCATTGTTTGATTGCATAACATTGCTAAATTTGCCCTAGTGTGTGAATGTGAGTGTGAATGTTGTATGTCTATCTGTGTTGGCCCTGCGATGAGGTGGCGACTTGTCCAGGGTGTACACCGCCTTCCGCCCGAATGCAGCTGAGATAGGCTCCAGCACCCCTCGCGTCCCCAAGCGGTAGAAAATGGATGGATGGATGATAGTGGTACACAAAAGGCAATGAAGCATTATAAAAATAGCTCTCAATATTTTTTGTTTGACCTGTGTCTATATTTTACGTATTTAGTAGTGCATGATTTTGTATTGTTTTCATCCAGAAGGCACCTTCCGTATCCCTATATTGCCATCAAATTTGATTCTACATTACTACTTTACTCCCCATTTGCCTCTCCCAGATACTATTGTACTCCGAGCCGGACTACAAGGTCCCAGGCCCCTCTGTAGTGGGCCCCTTTTTTAAAAAAAGGTTAAAAAAAAAACCTGATCCAAACCATTGTTTAATTGCATAACATTGCTAAATTTGCCGTTGTGTGTGAATGTGAGTGTGAATGTTGTATGTCTATCTGTGTTGGCCCTGCGATGAGGTGGCGACTTGTCCAGGGTGTACACCGCCTTCCGCCCGAATGCAGCTGAGATAGGCTCTGTCACGCCAAATTTCTTCCCCCTCCAAAAACCCCCCCGCCCCCCCCCCCCCATTTACTTCCGGGGTCATGTCCTCTTACGTCATTTTCTCTTACTTACGTCATTTTCTCTTACTTACGTCATTTCCTCTTACGTCATTTTCTCTTACTTACGTCATTTCCTCTTACGTCATTGACAGCGATCGATAACACTTCGGCTTTGACTGCCCGTCGCTGGAAGGATACTTGTTTTGGTTTTGTTTTTTGTTTTTTTTTATAATATAGCGTTAACAAAACGTCTGTATTAATCGGACAAATTAACTTAATATTTTTTGCACGTTACCACGAAGACAGAAGTTCCCAGCAGCGACCCTAACACTCCGCCTGAAATTTTCCCTAACACTCCGCCTGGAATTTTTCGAAGCCTGCTGGTGTTTGACATAAGTCCCCTGGGAAAGATAAAGACAAATGTCATTCAACGACACCACCATTTTCAGGAGATTTGGATTCTATCGATCGCTGTCAATGACGTAAGTAAGAGGAAATGACGTAAGAGGAAATGACCCCGGAAGTAAATGGGGGGAAGGTTTTTGTAGGGGGAAGAAATTTGGCGTGACAGCTCCAGCACCCCCCGCGTCTCCAAAAGGGACAAGCGGTAGAAAATGGATGGATGGATGACAGCGCTACACAAAAGGCAATGAAGCAATATAAAAAATAGCTCTCAATATTTTTTGTTAGACCTGTGTCTATATTTTACGTATTTAGTAGTGCATGATTTTGTATTGTTTTCATCCAGAAGGCACCTTCCGTATCCCTATATTGCCATCAAATCTGATTCTACATTACTACTTTACTCCCCATTTGCCTCTCCCAGATACTATTGTACTCCGAGCCGGACTACAAGGCCCCAGGCCCCTCTGTAGTGGGCCCCTTTTTAAAAAAAGGCTAAAAGAAAACCCTGATCCAAACCATTGTTTAATTGCATAACATTGCTAAATTTGCCCTAGTGTGTGAATGTGAGTGTGAATGTTGTATGTCTATCTGTGTTGGCCCTGCGATGAGGTGGCGACTTGTCCAGGGTGTACACCGCCTTCCGCCCGAATGCAGCTGAGATAGGCTCCAGCACCCCTCGCGTCCCCAAAAGGGACAAGCGGTAGAAAATGGATGATAGCGGTACACAAAAGGCAATGAAGCAATATAAAAAATAGCTCTCAATATTTTTTGTTAGACCTGTGTCTATATTTTACGTATTTAGTAGTGCATGATTTTGTATTGTTTTCATCCAGAAGGCACCTTCCGTATCCCTATATTGCCATCAAATCTGATACTACATTACGACTATACTCCCCATTTGCCTCTCCCAGATACTATTGTACTCCGAGCCGGACTACAAGGCTCCAGGCCCCTCTGTAGTGGGCCCCTTTTTAAAAAAAGGTTAAAAAAAAAAAACCTGATCCAAACCATTGTTTGATTGCATAACATTGCTAAATTTGCCCTAGTGTGTGAATGTGAGTGTAAATGTTGTATGTCTATCTGTGTTGGCCCTGCGATGAGGTGGCGACTTGTCCAGGGTGTACACCGCCTCCCGCCCGAATGCAGCTGAGATAGGCTCCAGCACCCCTCGCGTCCCCAAAAGGGACAAGCGGTAGAAAATGGATGGATGGATGATAGCGGTACACAAAAGGCAATGAAGCAATTTAAAAATCGCTCTCAATATTTTTTGTTAGACCTATGTCTATATTTTACGTATTTAGTAGTGCATGATTTTGTATTGTTTTCATCCAGAAGGCACCTTCCGTATCCCTATATTGCCATCAAATCTGATTCTACATTACTACTTTACTCCCCATTTGCCTCTCCCAGATACTATTGTACTCCGAGCCGGACTACAAGGCCCCAGGCCCCTCTGTAGTGGGCCCCTTTTTTTAAAAAAAAGGTTTAAAAAAAACCCTGATGCAAACCATTGTTTAATTGCATAACATTGCTAAATTTGCCCTAGTGTGTGAATGTGAGTGTGAATGTTGTATGTCTATCTGTGTTGGCCCTGCGATGAGGTGGCGACTTGTCCAGGGTGTACACCGCCTTCCGCCCGAATGCAGCTGAGATAGGCTCCAGCACCCCTCGCGTCCCCAAAAGGGACAAGCGGTAGAAAATGGATGATAGCGGTACACAAAAGGCAATGAAGCAATATAAAAAATAGCTCTCAATATTTTTTGTTAGACCTGTGTCTATATTTTACGTATTTAGTAGTGCATGATTTTGTATTGTTTTCATCCAGAAGGCACCTTCCGTATCCCTATATTGCCATCAAATCTGATACTACATTACGACTATACTCCCCATTTGCCTTCCCAGATACTATTGTACTCCGAGCCGGACTACAAGGCCCCAGGCCCCTCTGTAGTGGGCCCCTTTTTAAAAAAAAGGTTAAAAAAACAACCCTGATCCAAACCATTGTTTGATTGCATAACATTGCTAAATGTGCCCTAGTGTGTGAATGTGAGTGTGAATGTTGTATGTCTATCTGTGTTGGCCCTGCGATGAGGTGGCGACTTGTCCAGGGTGTACACCGCCTTCCGCCCGAATGCAGCTGAGATAGGCTCCAGCACCCCTCGCGTCCCCAAAAGGGACAAGCGGTAGAAAATGGATGATAACAGTACACAAAAGGCAATGAAGCAATATAAAAAATAGCTCTCAATATTTTTTGTTAGACCTGTGTCTATATTTTACGTATTTAGTAGTGCATGATTTTGTATTGTTTTCATCCAGAAGGCACCTTCCGTATCCCTATATTGCCATCAAATCTGATTCTACATTACTACTTTACTCCCCATTTGCCTCTCCCAGATACTATTGTACTCCGAGCCGGACTACAAGGCCCCAGGCCCCTCTGTAGTGGGCCCCTTTTTAAAAAAAAGGTTAAAAAAAAAAACCTGATCCAAACCATTATTTGATTGCATAACATTGCTAAATTTGCCCTAGTGTGTGAATGTGAGTGTAAATGTTGTATGTCTATCTGTGTTGGCCCTGCGATGAGGTGGCGACTTGTCCAGGGTGTACCCCGCCTTCCGCCCAAATGCAGCTGAGATAGGCTCCAGCACCCCTCGCGTCCCCAAAAGGGACAAGCGGTAGAAAATGGATGGATGGATGATAGCGTTACACAAAAGGCAAAATAGCTCTCAATAAGTTTTGTTAGACCTGTGTCTATATTTTACGTATTTAGTAGTGCATGATTTTGTATTGTTTTCATCCAGAAGGCACCTTCCGTATCCCTATATTGCCATCAAATCTGATTCTACATTACTACTTTACTCCCCATTTGCCTCTCCCAGATACTATTGTACTCCGAGCCGGACTACAAGGCCCCAGGCCCCTCTGTAGTGGGCCCCTTTTTTAAAAAAAGGTTAAAAAAAAAACCCTGATCCAAACCATTGTTTAATTGCATAACATTGCTAAATTGGCCCTAGTGTGTGAATGTGAGTGTGAATGTTGTATGTCTATCTGTGTTGGCCCTGCGATGAGGTGGCGACTTGTCCAGGGTGTACACCGCCTTCCGCCAGAATGCAGCTGAGATAGGCTCCAGCACCCCTCGCGTCCCCAAAAGGGACAAGCGGTAGAAAATGGATGGATGGATGATAGCGTTACACAAAAGGCAAAATAGCTCTCAATAAGTTTTGTTAGACCTGTGTCTATATTTTACGTATTTAGTAGTGCATGATTTTGTATTGTTTTCATCCAGAAGGCACCTTCCGTATCCCTATATTGCCATCAAATCTGATACTACATTACTACTTTACTCCCCATTTGCCTCTCCCAGATACTATTGTACTCCGAGCCGGACTACAAGGGCGACTGTCTTATCTTCAGCTACAAGCAGGAAGCGGAAACGGAAAACTTCCAGACCAAGTCGTGCAGAGTGGTGGGAGGGAGGTGAGAGATGTGGCATGAAGCCAATGTTTTCTTCAAAGTGATGATCTTTTTTTTTTTTTTTTTCTCAGCTGGGTTGTGTATGAGAATAAAGACTTCAGCGGGGTCATGTATGTCCTATCAGAAGGGGGCTACACCTCGTTAGCGAGCATGGGCTGCACGTCCAGCACCTTCATCCGCTCCGTCAAGGCCGTGCCAATGGTGGGGTGAATGTGCAAAGACAAATGTGTCATGCATGGTTCTGAAATGGTATCTGTGTGTGTGTGTGTGTGTGTGTGTGTGTGTGTGCAGACCTTCTCAGTCCCTTCCATCTCGCTGTTTGGCCTGGAGGGTCTGGAGGGGAGGGAGATCTCCACGGACTCTGAGCTCCTCAGCATGGTGGGAGAAGGCTTCAATGATCACATCCTGTCCGTCAGAGTGAACAGTGGCTGGTGAGGACTTTTGGTGCGACTTTGTAATACAAACCCCGTTTCCATATGAGTTGGGAAATTGTGTTACATGTCAATATAATTGGAATACAATGATGTGCAAATCATTTTCAACCCATATTCAGTTGAATATGCTACAAAGACAACATATTTGATGTTCAAACTGATAAAACATTTTTTTTTTTTTGCAAATAATCATTAACTTTAGAATTTGATGCCAGCAACACGTGACAAAGAAGTTGGGAAAGGTGGCAATAAATACTGATAAAGTTGAGGAATGAGTGTGCAGGCTAATTGGGAACAGGTGGGTGCCATGATTGGGTATAAAAACAGCTTCCTAAAAAATGCTCAGTCTTTCACAAGAAAGGATGGGGCGAGGTACACCCCTTTGTCCACAACTGCGTGAGCAAATAGTCGAACAGTTTAAGAACAACGTTTCTCAAAGTGCAATTGCAAGAAATTTAGGGATTTCAACATCTACGGTCCATAATATCATCAAAAGGTTCAGAGAATCTGGAGAAATCACTCCACGTAAGCGGCATTGGCCGGAAACCAACATTGAATGACAACTCAGATGGCACTGTATCAAAAACCGACATCAATCTCTAAAGGATATCACCACATGGGCTCAGGACCACTTCAGAAAACCACTGTCACTAAATACAGTTGGTCGCTACATCTGTAAGTGCAAGTTAAAGCTCTACTATGCAAAGCGAAAGCCGTTTATCAACAACACCCAGAAACGCCGCCGGCTTCTCTGGGCCCGAGATCATCTAAGATGGACTCATGCAAAGTGGAAAAGTGTTCTGTGGTCTGACGAGTCCACATTTCAAATTGTTTTTGGAAATATTCGACATCGTGTCATCCGGACCAAAGGGGAAGCGAACCATCCAGACTGTTATAGGCGCAAAGTTGAAAAGCCAGCATGTGTGATGGTATGGGGGTGTATTAGTGCCCAAGGCATGGGTAACTTACACATCTGTGAAGGCATACATACATACAGGTTTTGGAACAACATATGCTGCCATCTAAGCGCCGTCTTTTTCATGGACGCCCCTGCTTATTTCAGCAAGACAATGCCAAGCCACGTGTTACATCAACGTGGCTTCATAGTAAAAGAGTGCGGGTACTTTCCTGGCCCGCCTGTAGTCCAGACCTGTCTTCCATCGAAAATGTGTGGCGCATTATGAAGCGTAAAATACGACAGCGGAGACCCCGGACTGTTGAACGACTGAAGCTCTACATAAAACAAGAATGGGAAATAATTCCACTTTCAAAGCTTCAACAATTAGTTTCCTTAGTTCCCAATCGTTTATTGAGTGTTGTTACAAGAAAAGGTGATGTAACACAGTGGTGAACATGCCCTTTCCCAACTACTTTGGCACGTGTTGCAGCCATGAAATTCTAAGTTAATTATTATTTGCAAAAAAAAAATAAAGTTTATGAGTTTGAACATCAAATATGTTGTCTTTGTAGTGAATTCAATTGAATATGAGTTGACATTTATTTTCAAATCATTGTATTCCGTTTATATTTACATCTAACACAATTTCCCAACTCATATGGAAATGGGGTTTGTATATTCATAAACACAAAACACCGTTTTATGTCGTTTTTAGGATATTTCGAGGTAACGCCTTTTTCCAGAAATGACTTCTGCCTTCAGCTTGTATTTGACTTGCTGCAAACACATTTACACAATTTAAGCTTATTCATTTTGCAAAAGCAGTGAAGTTGGCACGTTGTGTAATACGAAAATAAAAACAGAATACAATGATTTGCAAATCAACTCATATTCAATTATATAGACTGCAAAGACAAGATATTTATTGTTCGAACATTTAATGGCAAGTACACATTGCAAAAAAGTTTTTACCACTGTGTTACATGGCCTTTCCTTTTAACAACACTCAGTAAACCTTTGGGAACTGAGGAGACCAATTTTGGAAGCTTTTCAGGTGGAATTCTTTCCCATTCTTGCTTGATGTACAGCTTAAGTTGTTCAACAGTCTCCGTTGTGGTATTTTAGGCTTCATAATGCGCCACACATTTTCAATGGGAGACAGGTCTGGACTACAGGCAGGCCAGTGTAGTACCCGCACTCTTTTACTACGAATCCACGCTGTTGTAACACGTGGCTTGGCATTGTCTTGCTGAAATAAGCAGGGGCGTCCATGGTAACGTTGCTTGGATGGCAACATATGTTGCTCCAAAACCTGTATGTACCTTTCAGCATTAATGGTGCCTTCACAGATGTGTAAGTTACCCATGTCTTGGGCACTAATACACCCCCATACCATCACAGATGCTGGCTTTTGAACTTTACACCTAGAACAATCCGGATGGTTCTTTTCCTCTTTGGTCCGGAGGACACAACGTCCACAGTTTCCAAAAACAATTTGAAATGTGGACTCGTCAGACCACAGAACACTTTTCCACTTTGCATCAGTCCATCTTAGATGAGCTCGGGCCCAGCGAAGCCGGCGGCGTCCCTGGGTGTTGTTGATAAATGGCGTTTGCTTTGCATAATAGAGTTTTAACTTGCACTTACAGATGTAGCAAAGAACTGTTGTTACTGACAGTGGTTTTCTGAAGTGTTCCTGAGCCCATGTGGTGATATCCTTTACACACTGATGTCGCTTTTTGATGCAGTACCGCCTGAGGGATCGAAGGTCTGTAATATCATCGCTTATGTGCAGTGATTTCTCCAGATTCTCTGAACATTTTGATGATATTACGGACCGTAGATGGTGAAATCCCTAAATTCCTTGAAAAAGCTCGTTGAGAAATGTTGTTCTTAAACTGTTTGACAATTTGCTCACGCATTTGTTCACAAAGTGGTGACCCTCGCCCCATCCTTGTTTGTGAATGACTGAGCATTTCATGGAAGCTGCTTTTATACCCAATCATGGCACCCACCTGTTCCCAATTAGCCCGTTCACCTGTGGGACGTTCCAAATAAGTGTTTGATGAGCATTCCTCAACTTTCTCAATCTTTTTTGCCACGTGTGCCAGCTTTTTTGAAACATGTTGCAGGCATCAAATTCCAAATGAGCTAATATTTGCAGAAATTAACAAAGTTTTCCACTTCGAACGTTAAGTATCTTGTCTTTGCAGTCTATGCAATTGAATATAGGTTGAAAATGTTTGCAAATCATTGTGACGATGTGGGTTTTTTGTAGTAAAAAAAAACATTTTTGTGTTTGCAAACCTTACAAGAGCATATGTTTCTAGTACAACTCACAAATATACATTATTTCAGGCATTATTAGCCATTTTGCATGTTTGGTTTAGGAGTTATGTTTAAAAACATGTTTATCGATTTATCTGATCTGGTTTGTCTTTCTTGTTTGCAGGTGGGTGCTGTGTGAGTACAGCAACTATAGGGGGCGCCAATTCCTCTTGGAACCGATCGAAATTACCAACTGGCCCAAGTTCAGCTCCCTGCAGACCGTGGGCTCCATGTATCCTGTCAAACAGGTCCGTCAACAGGTTGCCTCGGATTTGCATTTTACGCTCTGACATGAGTTCTTCAACTTTAGCATGAAATATATATATTTTTTTTAACAATATGAGAGCCCTCTAGACATGAAATAACACCCATTACAATACTGAATACACAATACTGAACAGCACTTTGGGATTGGTTTTGTATATTCATGGCCAATACTACTGTAGTATTAATATTTTTACTTTATTTAGCCATTTTTATGCTTGAACATACTTAATTTCGGACCAAAACATTTTTGAATATGCATTAAAACCGCAATATTTGAGTTGTATTATTATTGTTATTTTGATTGACAACATTATAACGTTAGCATTCAAGCATGA
>NC_084568.2:9107500-9192500 GCF_033978685.3 Nerophis lumbriciformis
GGAATAAGGTTAAAATTACAACATTTGTTCCTATATCATTTGTTAAATTTAACATCCAGTAAGGAAATAATCTAATCCAATCCACTTTATTTGTGTTATTATTGGCACATTATTTAAAAAAAAAAAAAAACTCAAAAATTATTTAAAAAAACAATTAAAATGACAGCAATGCATTTTAATTAGCAATAAATAAATTGACTGTAAATAATTTAATAGATTCAAAAAGAGGAAAAAAAAATTTATATATTTTTTTTTACATTTTAACAAAGTGTTCTCCTTGGTTGAATGAGGAATAAGAGGAAATTTACAAACTTGTTGCCTCAAACAAGATTATTCACTCAGATGATTATGATTATTTTACTTCATAGTGTAAGGTAGAGATTAGTTCATTTATGTAGGAATATAATATATGTATATATATATTTTTGCTACATATACTGGAATAAGGTTAAAATTACAACAAAATTTGTTCCTATATCATTTGTTAAATTTAACATCCAGTAAGGAAATAATCTAATCCAATCCACTTTATTTGTGTTATTATTGGCACATTATTTAAAAAAAAAAAAAACTCAAAAATTATTTAAAAAAACAATTAAAATGACAGCATTGCATTTCAATTGGCAATAAATAAATGGACTATAAATAATTTAATATATTTAAAAAGAGGGAAAAAAAATTTTTTTTTTTTTTTTTTTTTTTTACATTTTAACAAAGTGTTCTCCTTGGTTGAATGAGGAATAAGAGGAAATTTACAAACTTGTTGCCTCAAACAAGATTATTCACTCAGATGATTATGATTATTTTACTTCATAGTGTAAGGTAGAGAATAGTTCATTTATGTAGGAATATAATATATGTATATATATTTTTTTGCTACATATACTGGAATAAAGTTAAAATTACAACAAAATTTGTTCCTATATCAGTTGTTAAATTTAACATCCAGTAAGGAAATAATCTAATCCAATCCACTTTATTTGTGTTATTATTGGCACATTATTTAAAAAAAACAAACTCAAAAGTTATTTAAAAAAACAATTAAAATGACAGCATTGCATTTCAATTGGCAATAAATAAATGGACTATAAATAATTTAATAGATTTAAAAAGAGGGGAAAAAAATGGATTTTTTTTTTTTTTACATTTTAACAAAGTGTTCTCCTTGGTTGAATGAGGAATAAGAGGAAATTTACAAACTTGTTGCCTCAAACAAGATTATTCACTCAGATGATTTTGATTATTTTACTTCATAGTGTAAGGTAGAGAATAGTTCATTTATGTAGGAATATAATATATGTACCGGTATATATATATTTTTGCTACATATACTGGAATAAGGTTAAAATTACAACAAAATGTGTTCCTATATCATTTGTTAAATTTAACATCCAGTAAGGAAATAATCTAATCCAATCCACTTTATTTGTGTTATTATTGGCACATTATTTAAAAAAAAAAAAAACTCAAAAATTATTTTAAAAAACAATGAAAATGACAGCATTGCATTTCAATTGGCAATAAATAAATGGACTATAAATAATTTAATAGATTTAAAAAGAGGGGGAAAAAAATTGATTTTTTTTTTTTTACATTTTAACAAAGTGTTCTCCTTGGTTGAATGAGGAATAAGAGGAAATTTACAAACTTGTTGCCTCAAATAAGATTATTCACTCAGATGATTATGATTATTTTACTTCATAGTGTCAGGTAGAGAATAGTTCATTTATGTAGGAATATAATATATGTATATATATTTTTTTGCTACATATACTGGAATAAGGTTAAAATTACAACAAAATGTGTTCCTATATCAGTTGTTAAATTTAACATCCAGTAAGGAAATAATCTAATCCAATCCACTTTATTTGTGTTATTATTGGCACATTATTTAAAAAAAAAAAAAAACTCAAAAATTATTTTAAAAAACAATTAAAATGACAGCAATGCATTTTAATTAGCAATAAATAAATTGACTGTAAATAATTTAATAGATTCAAAAAGAGGAAAAAAAAATTTATATATTTTTTTTTACATTTTAACAAAGTGTTCTCCTTGGTTGAATGAGGAATAAGAGGAAATTTACAAACTTGTTGCCTCAAACAAGATTATTCACTCAGATGATTATGATTATTTTACTTGATAGTGTAAGGTAGAGAATAGTTCATTTATGTAGGAATATAATATATGTATATATATATATATTTTTGCTACATATACTGGAATAAGGTTAAAATTACAACAAAATGTGTTCCTATATCAGTTGTTAAATTTAACATCCAGTAAGGAAATAATCTAATCCAATCCACTTTATTTGTGTTATTATTGGCACATTATTAAAAAATAAAAAAAAAACTCAAAAATTATTTAAAAAAACAATTAAAATGACAGCATTGCATTTCAATTGGCAATAAATAAATGGACTATAAATAATTTAATAGATTTAAAAAGAGGAAAACAAATTCGATATTTTTTTTTTTACATTTTAACAAAGTGTTCTCCTTGGTTGAATGAGGAATAAGAGGAAATTTACAAACTTGTTGCCTCAAACAAGATTATTCACTCAGATGATTTTGATTATTTTACTTCATAGTGTAAGGTAGAGAATAGTTCATTTATGTAGGAATATAATATATGTATATATATATTTTTGCTACATATACTGGAATAAGGTTAAAATTACAACAAAATGTGTTCCTATATCATTTGTTAAATTTAACATCCAGTAAGGAAATAATCTAATCCAATCCACTTTATTTGTGTTATTATTGGCACATTATTTAAAAAAAAAAAAAAACTCAAAAATTATTTTAAAAAACAATGAAAATGACAGCATTGCATTTCAATTGGCAATAAATAAATGGACTATAAATAATTTAATAGATTTAAAAAGAGGGGGAAAAAAATTGATTTTTTTTTTTTACATTTTAACAAAGTGTTCTCCTTGGTTGAATGAGGAATAAGAGGAAATTTACAAACTTGTTGCCTCAAACAAGATTATTCACTCAGATGATTATGATTATTTTACTTCATAGTGTAAGGTAGAGATTAGTTCATTTATGTAGGAATATAATATATGTATATATATATTTTTGCTACATATACTGGAATAAGGTTAAAATTACAACAAAATTTGTTCCTATATCATTTGTTAAATTTAACATCCAGTAAGGAAATAATCTAATCCAATCCACTTTATTTGTGTTATTATTGGCACATTATTTAAAAAAAAAAAAAACTCAAAAATTATTTAAAAAAACAATTAAAATGACAGCATTGCATTTCAATTGGCAATAAATAAATGGACTATAAATAATTTAATAGATTTAAAAAGAGGGGGAAAAAAATTGATTTTTTTTTTTTTTTTACATTTTAACAAAGTGTTCTCCTTGGTTGAATGAGGAATAAGAGGACATTTACAAACGTGTTGCCTCAAACAAGATTATTCACTCAGATGATTATGATTATTTTACTTCATAGTGTAAGGTAGAGAATAGTTCATTTATGTAGGAATATAATATATGTATATATATATTTTTGCTACATATACTGGAATAAGGTTAAAATTACAACAAAATTTGTTCCTATATCAGTTGTTAAATTTAACATCCAGTAAGGAAATAATCTAATCCAATCCACTTTATTTGTGTTAATATTGGCACATTATTTAAAAAAAAAAAAAAAAAACTCAAAAATTATTTAAAAAAACAATTAAAATGACAGCATTGCATTTCAATTGGCAATAAATAAATGGACTATAAATAATTTAATAGATTTAAAAAGAGGAAAACAAATTCGATATTTTTTTTTTACATTTTAACAAAGTGTTCTCCTTGGTTGAATGAGGAATAAGAGGAAATTTACAAACTTGTTGCCTCAAACAAGATTATTCACTCAGATGATTATGATTATTTTACTTCATAGTGTAAGGTAGAGAATAGTTCATTTATGTAGGAATATATTATATGTATATATATATTTTTTTGCTACATATACTGGAATACTGCACACCCCGTTCCGCGGCAGGCCCGCAGGCCACACCCCCCTCCACTTAGGTACATGTATATGCGGCCTCCATCGAGTGGTACGCCAAAAGGATTACCTAAATATTCAAACACAGTGTTATTGTTCAAACTGTGTAAAGTTAGTGGTCAAAAACATTAAATATCAATGTTGAATAAAACCTCAGCATTGTGTTTAATACTTGGGCCTACTACGCTACTGTATTTTAATGCTAGTCATTATGGTGGTGCTTGGAGAGCCATGTTTTTTCTGAGGTGGCACTAGGTGGAAAAAGTTTGAGAACCACTGCACCAAACTGAAATCTAAACACGCAATAGTGGATAAAAGTAGTCTTGTCTTATTGGACCTGGGCTTTCCATGATGTACCCTTTTTTTTTTTTGTCTGTTTATAAATAATAAATAAATAAATACATTTCTGCTCACCATTTGTTCCCCGCTTGTGGGTGAACAGTAACAACGCAGTTAAAAGATTTCCCCAAGATACGGAACGGACCGAGGGTCAAACAGGATGCATGCACGCTAATCGCGTGTCACAAAAAACGAGTGCCGTTTAAGGGAATTATAGTTAACAGGTCATTATTAACTTTATTTTATTATGTCATCCTCGTTCCCAAATGTTGGCATTGTGTGTGAATGCATGAATATATATTCCTTATTTGATTCCAACAAGCCCTTTGTTGAACTTTGAGAGCAAACATGTGTTGGTATTTATTGAAAAGAAAACATCTTATAACCCAAGGTCATGATAATGTGGCCTTTCTAGTGGTTTTGGCGCAAAACCAGAGATATGTTTTTTTGTTTTAAAACAGGGGCGGTGGCTTGACTGAGGAAATGTTTGGAGAGATTACCATATTTTCCGGGCTGCACTGCAAAAAGTGAAATCTAAGTAAGATGAAATATCTCAAATAAGGTTGATATTTGCTTATTTTCTGTCTGATAAGATAATTATTCTCCGTAAGCAGATTTTATGTTAGAGTGTTTTACTTGTTTTAAGGGTTTTGGTCCTAAATGATCTCAGTAAGATATTACAGCTTGTTGCTGAGATTTGATGACCTATATTGAGTAAAACATGCTTGAAACTAGAATATCAACTGTTGCAAAGCTGTGTCATCAACACTCACAAGTCTAAAATTACTTTTTTAAAGTAATCATTTCTTATTTCAAGCATGTAAAAAAAAAAAAAAAATCATGACTTTTGACACAATTGTGTCTCATAATTAAAACAGATGACAACTTTTCTGTTTTATTTTCAACGAAACAATAGAAAATACGTACTCATAGTAGTACAGTTGTTATTAGTGAGAATATACTTATTTTAAGGTATTTTTGGTTTCATTGAGGTTAGCTAATTTTACTTGTTTTGGAAAGTCTTGACAAGCCAAATTTTCTTGTTCTATTGGCAGACAATTTTGCTTAGTTAAAATAAAATACCCCTAATTTTTGTATTTTTTTTCCCTTGTTTTTGAACACTGACTTTTTGCAGTGTGTAGAGTGCAGCGGTATTTAAGCCGCACCCAACTAATTTTAGAATATATTTTTTTACATATATTATCCGCACCGCAGAAATGTACCGGTACGATTTTGTAAATGTTTATTTATATACCTTAATTGTTTCTGAACGATGCTTGTAACACGGCAGTAAAACGGCAGATCAAACAAAACAGAAGTCATCGTCAAGGACGCACCAGCTGCTGAAGCTAGCTCTCCAATCCTCTAATCTGACACAATAACTCCACGACGACATTTTGGTGAATTTATGAAACTGAAACAGTACAAAAAGAACGCCATTGTAAGTTAATAATACTAACACAGACCCTTGTAAACGTGTTAGCATATTTGCAAATGCTAATGACGCTAGCTTGATTACATTACGATAGCACGTACAAATATGCATGAAAACACCCCGACAGAAATCACACATGGGACGGTTTAGTAACTATAAAATGTTATAGTTATATTATAAAAAATACAAATGTTACTTGGAGTGACGAATGAAGAATCCTTCACTGTGGACAGTTATACTTCCGGTTCAAAGCACGAAACAGAAAGTACATTCTCCACCCCGCAGCACCACAGGTGTGTTATTGCTTGGCCCCGTAGCACACCTAATAACACACCTTTACAGTGTCCCTGTCGGTGTTATAGGAAAACTATTTGTTGAATACGAAACATTATGGTCGTCAGTGGGGAAAAAAAGTGACTTTATTAGCCGCGGGTTTCAAAGCGTTGGAAAAAAGTAGTCCGGAAAATACGGTAAATGCATGATTTGGAGTAATAGGAGTTGTAAACAAATTGTTCTGTAATTTCTTTTTTGTACAAAATATCAACAGGATTTGTGTGTCATAATATGTTAATATGTGCTTTGTTCAAGGTTCATTATTATTTAATAATTTGTGTTTTTGTTTTTTAATTAATTTGTGTTCATTATTATTAAGTCTGCTCTTGGACAAGTTGGATTAAAAACTAATGTCATTGTACTTTTTAAATGTAGTGACAATAAAGTTCCAGGATTTGATTTTAACTTTAGTTTGATGGGAATCAAACCATGTCCGCCGGACTAAAAGACAAATACTTGAACAGTTAAAAACTTAGTCAACAACATAACAACCTAGTGTGTGGAGCACTACACTTTTCTTGTTTGGACGTGTCATTTGTCCTAATTGAGATTTATATTTTCATGTGGAGGCTAACTTGCTCTTATCTCACATCTGTCTGCTGATTGGTGCTGTCAATCATCGTCACATTGACAAGGAGGCCGCAGCCCCGGAAAACAAATCAATGAGCTTGTGGGCGGTCTAAAAAGAAAAGCTTCAGCCTGAGAGGCCGTTTTCCACCTGGCTCTATTGTTTGACTTGCCTCCATTCAATAACGCAAACCTTTTTTTTTGGATGAAAAACTTAAACCTCACAGTGTGTATCGTGTTGTACAGGTGGGTTGCTATAGTAACGCTACAGAGGTGTAGCGTCATGCTGGTTGGTCAGACTGAGTAGGAGGAGGTGGGGCAAGGTGCGACAAGGCTGATAATATCAGCTTGTAAAAGGAAAAGAACAAAACTGTAAAACATCCACTAATACTTCCTACTGCCGCCTTAGCGTCACAGGTAGATAAAAGACTAACTTTCCACCTGCATGCTTTTGCATATCTCGTTCATTTTACTTCTATTTATGTACTTGTTAGGCTGTTGAAGAAAAGCTATGGACCCGCAGTACTTCAAGTCTCATGTAAGTACTGTAAACATTTCCACTCGTGCTCTGTTATCATGAGATTCTATGTGCAGTATTGTTATCCAGGAAAAAAGAAAGCATGTTGCCTTAGGGTGCATCCTTTAAAAGAGTGACAGACAATGTTGGTTATTATTTCTCACAGACAATGTGTTGGGGTACCCTTGGAACGGTGCGACCCTTCTCCAGTTTCCACCCACAAAAAGATGTACTAGTCATCCATGAGGCACTGGAGAAAAAAGGTAAGAAGTGGATCGGATATGCCAAATAGTTTGCTTTATTGTTAATGTGTTTAAAAAATTTTAAAAAAAAAAGTATATGTTCAATAATAATAGTTTGTTTTATTGCTATTTTAATTGTATATATGTATATATTTTTTATTTATTTTTTATATATATATATATATATATATATATATATATATATACATATATATATATATTTATGTATGTATGTATGTTGATGTTCCAAATAGTTTACTTTATTGTTAATTTCTTAAAAAAAAAAAGAAGTATACATTCAATAATAGTTTGCTTTATTTTTTATTTATTAAATCAAATATATATATATATATATATATATATATATGTATGTGTGTAAATGTGTATATATATATATATATATACATATATATATATATATATATACATATATATTTTTTGTATGTATACTGTATATGTATGTATATATATGTATATTTATTTATTTTTATTATTTTTTATTTATTTATATATATAAATGTATATATGTATGTATGTATGTATGTATGTTGATGTGCCAAAAAGTTTGCTTTATTGTTAATTTCTTTAAAAAAATAGTATATATTCAATAATAATAGTTTGCTTTATTGTTAATTTATTAAAACAAATATATATATATATATATATATGTATATATGTATATATATATATATATATGTATATATATATATATTATTTTTTTTTTTTCAATAATAATAGTTGTCTTTATTGTTTTTTATTTTATTTTAATTATATATACTGTATATATATATATATATATATATATATATATATATATATTATTTTTTTTATTTTTTTTTGTACGTATATATGTATGTGTATATATATATTTATTTATTTTTATCATTTTTCATTTTGTATTTATTTATATATATAAATGTATACATGTATGTATGTTGATGTGGCAAAAAGTTTGCTTTATTGTTAATTTATTTTTAAAAACAATTTTTATATTCAATAATAATAGTTGGCTTTATTGTTTTTTATTTTATTTTAATTGTAATAATGTATGTATATATATATATATATATATATATATATATATATATATATATATATATATATATATGTATGTATGTATGTATGTATGTATGTATGTATGTATGTATGTATGTATGTATGTATGTATGTATGTGTGTGTGTGTGTGTGTGTGTGTGTGTGTGTGTGTGTGTGTGTGTGTGTGTGTGTGTGTGTGTGTGTGTGTGTGTGTGTGTGTGTGTGTGTGTGTGTGTTTTTTTTTTTTGTTTGTTTTTTTATTAATTTTTTATCAAACACTTTGCATTTGATTTATTCCCGGCTCAGATGCAGGCGCTCTTGTGAGACTCTTAACCAATCGCAACAACGCGCAGAGACAGGAAATCGCCAAAATCTTTAAAGAGGCAACGCAACGGGTAAGGAAGCGTTGAAAAACAAATGACTGTTTCATCATGTTGCAATATCCCCCAAGACTCGACAACGTGTTTGCACATTTGCAGCTTCTAAGTGTTTGCTGATCAAACTTCGACACACCTTTGTTTGGCAAGGGAGTTTAACCGCGGAACTTAACGAGGCTTTTCTTGTATCGCTAAACTATATTTTGTATCACCCTTCCATGACCTGACACTGTAGTGGGATGAAGGGGTTTGAGTGTCAGGAGCTATAGAGACTATTTCATGCTGCTGCTTACAGGCATGGTCAAAAGTGTACATACACTTGTAAAGAACATCATGTCATGGCTGTCTTGAGTTTACAATCATTTCTACAACTCTTATTTTTTTGTGATAGAGTGATTGGAGCACATACTTGTTGGTCACAAAAAACATTCATGAAGTTTGCTTCTTTTATGAATTTATTATGGGTCTACTGAAAATGTGAGCAAATGTGCTGGGTCAAAAGTATACATACAGCAATGTTAATATTTGCTTACATGTCCCTTGGCAAGTTTCACTGCAATAAGGCACTTTTGGTAGCCATCCACAAGCTTCTGCTTGAATTTTTGACCACTCCTCTTGACATAATTGGTGCTAAATTTGTTGGTTTTCTGACATGGACTTGTTTCTTCAGCATTGTCCACACGTTTAAATCAGGACTTTGGGAAGGCCATTCTAAAACTTTAATTTTAGCCTGATTTAGCCATTCCTTTACCACTTTTGACGTGTGTTTGGGGTCATTGTCCTGTTGGAACACCCAACTGCGCCCAAGACCCAACCTTCCGGGCTGATGATTTTAGGTTGTCCTGAAGAATTTGGAGGTAATCCTCCTTTTTCATTGTCCCATTCACTCACTGTAAAGCACCAGTTTCATTGGCAGCAAAACAGGCCCAGAGCATAATACTACCACCACCATGCTTGACGGTAGGCATGGTGTTCCTGGGATTAAAG
The DNA here is from genome assembly GCF_033978685.3 of Nerophis lumbriciformis. NCBI lineage: Eukaryota > Metazoa > Chordata > Actinopteri > Syngnathiformes > Syngnathidae > Nerophis > Nerophis lumbriciformis. The sequence goes on from NC_084568.2 coordinate 9,117,366, forward strand.
GCCTCAACTTTTCACCTCCAAACATATTGCTGGGTGTTGTGGCCAATTTTTGTTTCATCTGACCACAGAACTTTCCTCCAGAAGGTCTTATCTTTGTCTATGTGATGTCAGATGAAACAAAAATCGATGTGAAAAAAGTTGTCAATATAATAATGTCAACCTTTTACTCACTGAAAACAAATTACCGTAAGTGTTTTTACAACAGCTCTCTTTTTCCCACCAGTCACACACTTCCAGCCTTTATAATAATAGAGCTGCGCCTCACACAGGTCAACAGTGCTAAACAAAAAAATGGTCTCCGAAAAAATGGCTTAGTTAAATACCTTTGTTCAAGGTTGATTATCGTTCCTAACAATTACAGTAAACACCTTCGAATCAGTCATACTCAAGCTTTAGTTTGCAGCTTGCATGCTAGTTTTTAACAACATGCTAAATGACCATGTTGTTTTTGTTAGGTAGAGCTTCCCAATGACTATAGGTTTGCCTCAGAGCTCCCAAAATGACCATAAACAAACGCCCCTGCTGTCATCTCCTTGTCTTGGCGTCGGGAAGTGAGGTTTACACAACATACTGTCGCACATCCATTACTCTTGGAAATGTAATAAAGTACCATAAAGGTCAATTGAAAAAACAGAAGGCCTGCCACTTTAATGAGTACCCTATTTTTCGGACCACAAGGTTATAAGGTGCACTGTCGATTAACGGGTCTATTCAGGTCTATTTTCATACACACGGTAAGGTATGAAAAGTTTGTTTTGTATAATAGGGCGAAACAATATACCAGATAATATGTCTCCTATAGGTGCCATTTTGGTCCTTTTAAACACACTGCAATATTACTTGTATGTTGAAGCACGGTACGTCTGACTATGGTAGCCTTTTTGACTACAGCTTTTACTACAAGGGCGGACATTTTTGGGACTTATGCAGATCCCAAATATGCATTAGCTGGTGCATAATAGGCCGAAACAAAACACCAGATAATATGCCTTTAGGTGCCATTTTGGTCCTTATAAACACACCACTATAATACCCGTATGTTGAAGCACGGTACGTCTGACTACTGTAATGATCTGCGTTCCATCAAGCGGTGCGGCTTTGTAAATTACCAAAGTTGCACTAAAACATTTTGATAGATTTTTGAGCCTTGTGTGCAATGTTCTATATTTTCAATGAAACGTCAACGTTTTGGTGTTGCTTGCTTACCAGTACTTGCTAGCGTCATTTATTGAAATGTAATAAAGTACCATAAAGGTAAATTGAAGAACAGAAGGCATGCCATTTATTTTTCGGCCCACAAGGCACACTGGTTTATAAGGTAAGCTGTCTATTAACGGGTCTATTCGGGTCTATTTTCATACACACGGTGCACCGGATTTTAAGGCGCATTAAAGGTGGTTTTTTTTCTACATTTAAAACATTTTCTTGTTTAAGAATGAACGCACCACAACAAGTGGATAGAGAAAAAATAAGGAGTTTTTGACTACGGCACAGACTACAATGGCGGACGCGCGAACATGCAGATCCCAAATACACATTAGCAGGTACCAATAGGTAAGAAAAGTTTGTTGTGCATAATAGGGCGAAACAAAACACCAGATAATATGTCTCCTTTAGGTGCCATTTTGGTCCTTATAAACACACCACAATAATAACCGTATGTTGAAGCACGGTACGTCTGACTACTGTAATGATCTGCGTTCCATCAAGCGGTGCGGCTTTGTAAATTACCAAAGTTGCACTAAAACATTTCGATAGATTTTTGAGCCTTGTGTGGAATGTTCTATATTTTCAATGAAATGTCAACGTTTTGGTGTTGCTTGCTTACCAGTACTTGCTAGCATCATTTATTGAAATGTAATTAAGTACCACAAAGGTAAATTGAAAAACAGAAGGTGTCAGAATAATCGTATATAAGTTATCACACAATTTGTTTGCTATGAGTTCAGGTTGCCCTGCGTGAAGACAAAAAGCTGTCTTTGATCTTATCAAGCAAAAGGCGGACGGCTTGTAAACCTCCACGGTGTGGAGGTGTCGGTTTCTTTGATCTATTGGACTGCCACAAGGAAGGACCCGAAATCTACGAGCAGAGAGGAGGCAAACCCGACACGGCTCCAAGTACCTTTTTGTTTGAACTGTTTATGACCCCCTCCCCTTAGAAGCAGCTGCTGCTATGTAATCAGGAAATGCCCAAATAAATGAGGAGGCGTGTGGAGCTTGTTCTTCACCTTCACGCCATGTCTGGTCCAGAGCTTTGCTCTCCTCATGAGCTAAATTGAATCCTGTCTCTGTTTGATTCCTTGCTTCTGGTCTTGTTTAATAGATGGTTCGGTGTTTGAACCTGACAGAAGGCATGCCATTTTAATGAGTACCCTATTTTTCGGACCACAAGGCACACTGGTTTATAAGGTGCACTGTCGATTAATAGGTCTATTCGGGTCTATTTTCATACACAAGGTGCACCGGATTATAAGGTGCATTAAAGGTGTCATTTTTTTTTGTTTTTGTATACATTTAAACCACTTCCTTGTGGTCTACATAACATGTGATGGTGCACAGATTACTGTATGTATTACAGAAGGTCTTTAAGCCACTTTCTGGCGGTGTGTTCAGGATGTGCCGTTTTGTGGGCGGTCTTATTTATGTGCCTCCACTTCGACTTCGGTTGCGTCTTCTTCTTCTCTTTTGTTGTACCGGCAGTTTCTTAGCACTTCCATAGCAAGTCTAATGACAGATATAATTTAGAACTGTACGCTACGTTGTATTAAAACTGCCAACAGCGTAGGATGAACGCACCACAACAAGTGGATAGAGAAAAAAGAAGGACTTTTTTACTACGGAACATGCAGATCCCAAATACACATTAGCAGGTACGGATAGGTAAGAAAAGTTTATTTTGCATAATAGGGTGAAACAAAACACCAGATAATATGTCTCCTGTAGGTGCCATTTTGGTCCTTTTAAACACACTACAATATTACATGTATGTTGAAGCACGGTACGTCTGACTATGGTAGCCTTAATGATCTGTGTTCCATCAAGCAAGTTGTACTAAAACATTTTGATAGATTTTTGTTTAAAACCCAACCTAATCAAGTCTAATTTAGTGTTTTGAGTCTCGTCTTGCTTCTCTCCAACCCAGGACCTGGTAGCTGGCATGAAGAAAGTTCTGTCTGGAGATCTGGAGACGCTCATGCTAGAGCTGATGATGCTTCCTACGGAACACAAGGCTCATCGTCTCCACCGGGCCATGGCGGTGTGTGGGTTTTCAAAATACATTCACGCCATTTTGCTTTGAATCCTGATAACTATTGCACGCAGGGTCTCGGTACAGACGAAGAAACCATCCTGGAGATATTGTGTACGCGATCCGTCAAGCAGCTCCGAGACATCAGCGCTGCGTACAAACTATGTAAGCATCTTATAGCTACATTTTTAACTGGGAATCAATCACTCATAATGAGCTCATATTTGCCTTCCTTTACAGTGTATAAAAAGGACATGGAGAAGGAATTGAAAGGAGAAACCAGTGGAGACTTTGCCAAGCTTTTATTGGCTCTTATGAATGTAATGTATAGTTACTCCTCTATTCTTTTTTATATTGTTTTTTTTTTAACTCTAAGGGCATGATCTACTAATATCCAAGTCCTATAATAGTATATGCAAAAAAATAAAATTGGAACTCACTTTTCAGAGCGCCGAAAGCACTAACTTGTTGCATCTGAAATTATCCAGACGCAAGAAAATGCATGGTACAAGAATTTTTCATATAGGACATATATTCTTATTTCTCTTCTTTTATACAGTATTGGATAGAAATATGTCGATTGTTGACACGAACACCGATTTTTCACCGACCGGAACTCTCTAATAAATAAAGTCCCTTTCGGTGAATAATGTAAACTCACTACACCGGTATGTTTTAACGCTTTCATGGCGAGTTTACTGACAGATATAAGTAAGAACTTTACACTACTTTATATTAGAAATGGCAACAGCAGAGGATGAATGTCACATAATAAAAAGATAGAGAAAAAGAAGGAGCTTATCGACTACGGTGCCATCCATCCATCCTTCCATTTTCTACCGCTTGTCCCGTTCATACATGTATGTGGTACAGACCAACTGTTAATGCCAAATAACAAGACATAAAAGAGGTAGGATCATGAAGCTCATTGTTTCAAACTTAAGAGAAATGTTTAAATAGTTGTCTCACTCTTCCCTACAGAAAGAAGAAGTTGCAGGTTTTGTTCAGAGGGATATTGAGGTATGCTTTAAAAAAAATGTACTTTGAATTACTGGTAATAGAATGCTGAGTTGGTGTATTTAACAGTTAACAGTCTTTAATGGAAAGCATCAATTCTCGGGTCATTGAATCAATCACAGCTTGTAGAAGGTAAATACTTTGGATCCTGCACCATCCTCTCAGACTACAGCTGTCCTATTCAAGTCTGTGAGCAGGATCTGATGATGCCTGTTCGTCTTCCTAGGCCAGGGGTCGGCAACCAAAAACACTGAAAGAGCCATATTGGACCAAAAATACACGAAACAAATCTGTCTGGAACCGCAAAAAATGAAGTGTTATAATGAAGGCAACACATGGTGTAAGTGTCTATATTAGCTATAATAGCCTACTATCAAAATGACTATGTGTCGCAGGCTGAAGCAAATCTTCGTTGACAGAAATGTTGAAATGTAATATTTATTCTACACATTTTTACAACATTAGAAAACATTAGTAAATCAGAGAATACTCCTGGAAATGACTGGCTTTTAATGACCAAAGGTATAGATGTGTGTGTCCAAGTTTAAGGAAATGGCAGGCTGTCTTATTTTAATAAATGTATTACAATATTTGGCAAAATAGGTAATGTTTGCTGTGGCCTGGAACAAAATGGCACACACACACAACTATCTGAAATGCAGCCAATATTACATACAGATAATGTGTCATGAGACATGCAAAACTAAATAATATACAAAGAAGATCAAAGTAAATGAGCTCAAATATACCTACAAATGAGGCATAATGATGCAATGTGTACATACAGTTAGCCTAAATAGCATGTTAGCATTGATTAGCTTGCAGTCATGCACTGACCAAATATGTCTGATTAGCACTCCAACAATAACATCAACAAAGCGCACTTTTTTTTTTTTTTACATTCAGGCACAGTATAAAACTTTTGGTGGACAAAATGAGACAAAGAAGGAGTGGAAGATTTTACAAACTGTTGCATCACAGTCCACACTATGGTGAGTTCAAGAACCGCCGAAATTAGTAGGACAAAGCGGTGTTCACCAAATAGTGTCATCAGCGAAGCATACACACAAACATATTAAACAGTGGGCTTTCTAACAATTGGGAAGGTTTGTGTCATGTTTGTCCTCAAACAAAAAATATACTAAAACTTTTTCCATTTTCAATCCTTTTTAAAAAATGCTCCACTAGGGCGGCACTAAAGAGCCGCGGGTTGCTGACCCCCGTTTTAGGCAATCTTAACAGTTTAGTTGCGATCAATTCAATGCCCTGACAATACAAGGACCTGGATGATTGACAACATTCAGGCAGGTACATTGTCGGTCAAATAAAAAAAAACGTCCACAGAAAAGCATTCACACACTTGTATTTACTTGCTTATGTGTTGACACACTTTTTTTTCTTGCAGGTTCTCGCTGCATCACTAAATGGGAAAAAAGCTGATGCGGCTCCTTGGATTGACATACTCACCTCTAGAGACTTAAATCATCTTGACCAAGGTGAGAAGTTCATATCGTGCTACACGCCAACACCTCAGATGAGCGCTACAATAAATAGACGTTGGTCCGGGTTGGTCCTTTGCTGTTTTACCAACCCCAAAACCAGTGAAGTTGGCACGTTGGTAAATGTAATGGTAAATAAAAACATAATACAATGATTTGTTAATCCTTTTCAACTTATATTCAATTGAATAGACTGCAAAGATAAGGTATGCAAAGACATATGTTGCTATACAAGCAACGTTATTATTGGACGCCCCTGCTTATTTCAGCAAGACAATGCCAAGCCACGTGTTACAACAGCGCGGCTTCATAGTAAAAGAGTGCGGGTACTAGACTGGCCTGCCTGTAGTCCAGACCTGTCTCCTATAGAAAACGTGAAGCCTAAAATGCCCCAACGGAGACCCCGGACTGTTGAACAACTTAAGCTGTACATCAAGCAAGAATGGGAAAGAATTCCACCTGAAAAGCTTAAAAAATGTGTCTCCTCAGTTCCCAAACGTTTACTGAGTGTTGTTAAAAGGAAAAGCCATGTGACACAGTGGTGAAAATGCCCCTGTGCCAACTTTTTTGCAATGTATTGCTGACATTAAATTCTAAGTTAATGATTATTTGCAAAAAATATATATATTTCTCAGTTCGAACATTAAGTATCTTGTCTTTGCAGTCTATTCAATTGAATATAAGTTGAAAATGATTTACAAATCATTGTATTCTGTTTTTAATTACGAATTACACAACGTGCCAACTTAACTGGTTTTGGGTTTTGTATTTACAGTACTATATGACTGAATGAGTAAATAACAATAAATAAAAAGACTACATTGTCAACTACAATTCCGTTCAAACCAAGACAGTCATGTGTTTATATTCCTGATCATTTCCAAAGTTTATATGAAAAGGTACAAAAATAGGTTCATAGGTCCTTAAGGGTAAGAAAAGTGTTTCATTCTACAGTGAAACCAATTCAAAACGCATTATGAAGCCTAAAATACCACAACGGAGACCCCCGGACTGTTGAACAACAACTGTACATCAAGCAAGAATGGGAAATAATTCCACCTGAAAAGCTTCAAAAATTGGTCTCCTCAGTTCCCAAACGTTTACTGAGTGTTGTTAAAAGGAAAGGCCATGTAACACAGTGGTAAAAATGCCCCCGTGCCAACTTTTTTGCTGCCATTAAATTCTAAGTTGATGATTATTTGCAAAAAAAAAACAAGTTTCTCAGTTGGAACATTAAATATCTTGTCTTTGCAGTCTATTCAATTGAATAAAAGTTGAAAAGGATTTGCAAATCATTGTTTTTATTTACCATTTACACAACGTGCCAACTTCACTGGTTTTGGGGTTTGTATATAAACTGTAACGTTTTAGTAACCTTGAATATTACTGATAGTGTTGATGGGGCTGGAGCGGGAGAGTCGACAGAAGGTGATTCCAGCTCTGGAGAAACGATTCTCAGGGGACATCCGGCTGGGATTGAGTGTTTTAGGTACTTGCCGTCATGATTGGTGCACAGTACTTTTCCTCTGCAGGCATACATCACACAGTCATGTTATTTGTGTCCCGACAGTGCAGTGCATTCGAAACCCTGATGTCTACCTTGCCAAAAGACTAACAGGCATGAAGGTAAGATGTTCCTAAAAGTAACAGTTAATTGTTTGGCTGAATTGGAGTGTTAAAGCTTTCTATACAGCCTAGAAAGACCACAGCTATTGACACACTATGGACAATGCATGTTAATGGTGGTGTACCACAAGGTTCAAGTTTAGGTCCCTTTATATTCTCAATCTACATGCTGCAAAACTGTCAAATGATTATTTGTTTAAACATACCGTATTTTCCGGACCATAGGGCGCACTGCCGATGAGTGGGTCTAGTCAGGTCTATTTTCATACAAAAGGTGCACCGGATCATAGGGCGCATTAAAAGGGTTATATATATATATTTTTTTTTTCTAAATTGAAAACACGTCCTTGTGGTCGACGTAACATTTAATGGTGGTTCGACCAGAAATCTGTCAAAACTGGGACTACGGCATGGTTTGTTCTCCCGAGGTGCAAGAGATTTGGACCAGACATGGCGTGAAGGTGAATACATGATTTATTTTAACACTATATATAAAAAAGGAACAAACGAAAAGCGCGCACAATGGCGGATGTACAAACTTGACTAACGAAACAAAAAGACATGCACGTGGCCAAAAAACTGTGAACAATTAAACAAAAACACTAACTGTGGCATTAATAAACACAAAACTTACTTGGCATGGACTATGAAGTGCGCAGAGGTAAGAGTGTGACAGGGGTATGAATCCGGGATGTCGTCAGGACGACAAACTGAAAACAATGAACTTAAATACTATAGACATGATTAGTGAAAGCAGGTGCGTGACTCAAAACGTGAAACAGGTGCGTGACGTGACAGGTGAAAACTAATGGGTTGCTATGGTGACAAACAAGAGTGCACAATGAGTCCAAACGTGGAACAGGTGAAACTAATGGGTAACCATGGAAACAAGACAAGGGAGTGAAAAGCCAGAAACTAAAGAGTTCAATAACTAAACAAAACCAAACATGACTAAAACAAAACATGATTACACAGACATGTCAAAATCTCTAATAACTAAAGTTCCTTGGGTGAATAATGTAAACTCACCACACCGGTATGTTTTAGCACTTTCATGGCGAGTTTACTGACAGATATAAGTAAGAACTTTACACTACTTTATATTAGAAATGGCAACAATGTGGGGATGAATAACCCATGACAAGAAGATAGAGAAAAAGAAGAAGCTTATCGATTACGGGTTACAAAGGCGGAAGCGCGCAAATTTTCAGGACTTATGCAGATCCCAAATACGGATCAGCAGGTACCAGAAGGTAAGAAAAGTTGCTTTTGCATAATGTTGCGAAACAAAACGCCAGATAATATGTCGGAGGCAGATATTTACATATATCCGAATTTAAGTGTTACTTCTTTTTATTTCATAATCATATTACAAAACAGCTAGTGTTTTTCTTCCAAATGTGGTCTTTTGGTTGTCTGCAAAACTGTGTGCTTAACCTTGAAGTGAGGAATGTTAGAGAGAGAGATAATAAGCATGTGTTTTGGCTAGAGAGACATGACTGCCAGGGGGGGAGGAAGAGAGACTTAAGAGGAGAGGGGGTTTGGTCAGGGGGGCAGACCATCTTAGCGGGGCGATTGAATGTTCTATGCTGGACTGGTCTCAATGTATACATGCAAAGCTTTGCAAATATATTACAAAATACCTATTCTGTCTCTGGTGGTTTTTCAACTCAGCTTTAAGTGTCGTAAAGAGCTTGGGAGCGACTTGTGACTTGAATTCCCTGGGAGGAACAACTGGTCCAAAACGCAACACCTTATACACACACCATAATAATACTCGTATGTTGAAGCACAGTACAATCCATCAAGAGGTGCGGCTTCATAGCTTACCAAAGTCGTACTAAAACATTTTGATGGATTTTTGAGCGCCGTGTGGAATGTTCTATATTTTCAATGGAACATATACAATTTTGGTGTTATTTACTTGAGTCATATTGCAGTCTACATGTATCTCTTATGTGTGACTGCCATCTACTGGTCACTTATCATTTCACCATGTATCAAATAAAATAGCTTCAAGGTCGGTAAGCACAACCAAAATGATTCCGTAGGCGCACCGGGTTATAAGGCGCAATGTCGAGTTTTGAAAAAATTATTTTAAGTGTGCCTCATAGTCCGAAAAATACGGTAACTTTCCACATAACCGCCTGCTTGATAGCAACCTCAAAGTAGTGGCTTCTGGTTTCCCATGTTTCAAGAACATCATAGATAAGGACTTTTCTACCTTGTCCGGGTCTCGTATGATTAATATCATGGCTGTCGTAACGGCAGGCTTTATTATTTGACTTTTTTTAATGGTTGTTTTAGTCGCTAAACATCAATAGACATGTTATTATTGATTCTACATGAAGTCATATGCAATACAGCTGTTGACTAATCCAATACATTTCCTGAATACAGGCACCGGTGGTCCAAAGCATCATGGTGTCCCACAGCGAGGAAGACCTACTCTGTATCAGAGTTGCCTTTCGCAAACTGGCAGGCGATTCTCTCTACACAACCCTGCAGGTAGGTCACTCGTAGGAGTGTCCCGATCCGATATTGATATCGCATATCCCTCCGATATCAGCAAAAAAATGATATCGGCTTGCATCTAAAATCTCTGACAAAAATGCGTGTCAAGCAGGTCAAGTCAAACTAAGTTCTTTTAATTATTTATTTGTGATCCCAAGTAAACATCAGTGTACAGAGTAGAAAAGCTTACGCTGTTACAGAAAGAAAGAAAGGAGAGGAAAAAGAGAGACAAAGACACTTTTGGATCCTTTTATTGCTTTTGAGAATGAAAGAAGGAGGGACAGGAGGGGTTTGGGCAACAGCTAAATATCCTCCAATAAGCACCCACACTTAGTCTTACTGAGGGCCAGCAGCTACACAACAGCTAAGCACACAATGGACATACATAAAAAGAGTCCACAACTGAACAAAAACACTGTCTAAAACATATTTATCAGTATAAACAAGTATCAGATAATCATAGTTGCATGACTTACATATACAAAGTCGTCAAGGCAGAAGTATATTAGAAAATATCCAGTAACAAATGTGTCCGCATCATTCATAATATGTGAAATTCTTCTTTTAAAACAAATGTGACAAACATTTCACATCAAATCTTCTTTCCAGAAACACTTCAAGGGGGATCATTTACAAGCTCTGTTGGCCATCTGTCGATCTGAAGACTGCTGAAGTACATAAGAATACGTTTTTTTGTGCATATATTTGTGGTGATTAAAAAAAGCAATGGAGTTGCTAAATATGATGCGTGAACATTTAATGAATGCATTGTGGCCATTTGATTTAGTACACTCTGTGCAGTTTGAATTTCGCAACCACTATTCGACAAAGTCTATGAACCGTATCGTTAGAGAGAAAAAAACGATCAAAAGCCTACTTGACAAAAATGCGTGTCAAGCAGGTCAAGTCAAACTAAGGTCTTTTAATTATTTATTTGTGATCCCAAGTAAACATCAGTGTACAGAGTAGAAAAGTTTACGCTGTTACAGAAAGAAAGAAAGAAGAGGAAAAAAAGAGAGACAAAGAACACTTTTGGATCCTTTTATTGCTTTTGAGAATGAAAGAAGGAGGGACAGGAGGGGTTTGGGCAAATTGTCCCATCCTGGGAGGGGGAGGACGAAACACACTTAATCTGGATGTTTTATTAGCCAAGCCAGGAATGTCTTGATTAACCGTGGAAAAAGCAGGTCAGTCATAAAGGAAACCCATTTAGAGAGTAACTTTTTGACCAAAAGACAAATACAATATAAATGAGAAATTTTCGAACATCACAGCAATCTTTGTCACATACTTAGAGAAGACGGGGGTTAGGGCGTAAGAAGAACCAAGTAGAGACATCTCAAGCAATCCCAGGAATGCATAAAGGCCATAAAGTGTCTTATCTTTGACCGAACCCAAGCACAGGCAGTTAAAGGGGAACATTATCACAATTTCAGAAGGGTTAAAACCATTAAAAATCAGTTCCCAGTGGCTTATTTTATTTTTCGAAGTTTTTTTCAAAATTTTACCCATCACGCAATATCCCTAAAAAAAGCTTCAAAGTGCCTGATTTTAACCATCGTTATATACACCCGTCCATTTTCCTGTGACGTCACACAGTGATGCCAATACAAACAAACATGGCGGATAGAACAGCAAGATATAGCGACATTAGCTCGGATTCAGACTCGGATTTCAGGGGCTTAAGCGATTCAACAGATTACGCATGTATTGAAACGGATGGTTGTAGTGTGGAGGCAGGTAGCGAAAACGAAATTGAAGAAGAAACTGAAGCTATTGAGCCATATCGGTTTGAACCGTATGCAAGCGAAACCGACGAAAACGACACGACAGCCAGCGACACGGGAGAAAGCGAGGACGAATTTGGCGATCGCCTTCTAACCAACGATTGGTATGTGTTTGTTTGGCATTAAAGGAAACTAACAACTATGAACTAGGTTTACAGCATATGAAATACATTTGGCAACAACATGCACTTTGAGAGTGCAGACAGCCCAATTTTCATCAATTAATATATTCTGTAGACATACCCTCATCCGCGCTCTTTTCCTGAAAGCTGATCTGTCCAGTTTTGGAGTTGATGTCAGCAGGCCAGGGAAGCTAGAGTCGATATTCTTCTCTTGATCATCTTCGGTGGCATAAGGCACTTTGAGAGTGCAGACAGCCCATTTCAGGCGCGCTATGAACATATATTTTTCCACGATTTCAGCACTCAGGTTAACCATACCTAAATAGACACAAAATACTGCATTACACAAGACTTGTTTTGGCAAACTCTACACAAGGCCAAAGCCTTCACCCAAACAGAAGGGCCTCATGTCCAATTGTGAGTTTGGCTCCCATTTCCCCCCAGAGGACAGCACTGGCATTACAGACAACATTTTCCAACAGCTGAAGACCATCAGTAATCAGGAAGGCTCTCACCTGAAGCAATCAAATCCACTCTTTTTAAGTCTGCAGCTCCAGCTCAGACTTCAGGCCAACAAACACTGCTCGAGGAGATTTTGACAAATACAGTAGAGACAACTGTTTAAAGAGACCAGGGTGGCTGACGGTGAGATTACTTATATTATTTTGATGTTTTTGATTTGATGTGTTGAATTTATTGTAATTGCCAAGTGGTTGTTGAATGTTTAAATGCCAAATCCAAGCTGTTAAAGGTCACTATATGTACTTTTGGAAACACTTTTACTTTAAAAAATGGTTTATTGTAATTTGTTTATATTGGTCCCTAATTGCTTTTGTATTTGTCCACCTTTTTTCAAAGGTTTTTCACCTTAAAACTATTCAATGAAAAAAAGAGACAATCAAGTCCAAAATAAACGGATAAACAGAGATTTGTCTTATCATTGGATTAAAACAAAGAGTGAAGTCCCAGTGTAACCCCTGGTCAAAAAGTCAAACCCTTTTCAAGTTAGGGGAGAAAACAAACAAACAAAACATAACTTGACAAGACTACCCGAATGTACTCGAATGATTGAAAAAAATAAATGTTTTTAAGCTAAATTATTGGTAAACACAGTTTATGTATAATAAACTGCGAGTAATGAATAAAGTTTTCATCTATTAATATATTCTGTAGACATACCCTCATCCGCTCTCTTTTCCTGAAAGCTGATCTGTCCAGTTTTGAAGTTAATGTCAGCATCTGCTTTGAGTGTCGCAGGATATCCACACATTCTTGCCATCTCTGTCGTAGCATAGCTTTCGTCGGTAAAGTGTGCGGAACAAACGACTGACCATTTCGTCGGCTTTCCCCACAGCCTCGTATTTTGAACAAATTTCGTCCAATTTCTTGCCGCTTTCGCATCTTTGGGCCACTGGTGCAACTTGAATCCGTCCCTGTTCGTGTTGTTACACCCTCCGACAACACACCGACGAAAGTGAGAAAATGGCGGATTGCTTCCCGATGTGACGTCACGTTGACCCAAAATTCACCCATTTAGAGTTCGGAAATCGGTTAAAAAAATATATGGTCTTTTTTCTGCAACATCAAGGTATATATTGACGCTTACATAGGTCTAGTGATAATGTTCCCCTTTAAGGAAAATAAAAAATACACAAACACTTCCACTACAATTGTGGTTTGGACAAGAAATTACTATAGTATTTATTTTGCCGTAACATTATTTACAATGTACTTTTATCCAAACTGACTTGTTTAAATTTTTTGTCTAATAAGAAACAGTGTGTATTTGTGTCTGGTATCTGCTTATCTGGTGAATGATTAAATAATTAAAGATGTATATAATTGTTTCATGAACCTGTGCTTCAATGCTTTAATCGAAAATTAATAATCAATCATTTTTGTAGAGCATTCACGTAATGCTCTCTTAGTATATTGTGCCTTGGCAGCCACCGTATTTGTTATTGTGTACTGCGCATGCGCAAGCCGGTGCTTTTCTATATATTATGCTGTGAGATCAACCAGTAGGACTGACAGCCGTACCAGCGAGTTGAGAATAAACAGAGTTCACTTTATAAAGTAAACGCAGAGCCCGAGATCTAGTATTTTGGCCCAACATGAGCAGAGACATTGACAGAGCAGTACTATCGTGCTCTGTTTGCAACAGCCAGAGGCATCATCAGCAGAAGGAACCACTGCAGCCACATCCAGTTCCTGACTTACCATGGTCTATAGTGGCAACCGACATCTTCGAATGGGATGGCAAGAATTTTCAGGTGCTCGTAGACTCATACCCTGGCTGGTATGAGATCGACCTTCTCAAGGACATCACATCAGTGACGGTCATCACAAAGCTGAAAAGACACTTCTCTGTACATGGCTCCCCCCACCTTCTCATTTCAGACAATGCCAGACAGTATACGAGCCAGAAGTTCCGAGATTTTGCTGCACAGTGGGACTTCAATCACGTAACCAGCAGCCCTGAGTTCCCACAATGCAACGGTTTGGCTGAAAGGGTAGTGCAAAGTGCTAAGCAACTGATGGAGAAGTCAAAGAGGGACGGCACAGATGCGTTCCTCAACCTTTTGAACCTAAGGAATATCCCTCGTGACACACAGCTTGGCTCACCTGCACAGAGACTAATAATGTCAAGGCAGACCCGCACTACCCTTCCCATTAGCAAACAGTTACCTCAGCCAGCCCCTCTCAACACCCAACTAGTCACAGCTCAGCTACAGAAGAAGAGGCTCGCCCAGAAGCTGAGCTTTGACAAGACCAGCCGCCCTTTACGACCACTGCAGGAGGGCAAAGTCCTCGCCGGGTTATTCCGGTTCCGGTGACCATGGATGAAGTGCTGGCTGTCCAGAGTTGGGACCCGGGGTGGACCGCTCGCCTGTGCATCGGTTGGGGACATCTCTGTGCTGCTGACCCGTCTCCGCTCGGGATGGTCTCATGCTGGGCTCCTGCTGGCCCTACTATGGACTGGACTCGCACTACTATGTTAGATCCACTAAGGACTGTTCTTCCACAACTGATGGAGAAGTCAAAGAGGGACGGCACAGATGCGTTCCTCAACCTTTTGAACCTAAGGAATATCCCTCGTGACACACAGCTTGGCTCACCTGCACAGAGACTAATAATGTCAAGGCAGACCCGCACTACCCTTCCCATTAGCAAACAGTTACCTCAGCCAGCCCCTCTCAACACCCAACTAGTCACAGCTCAGCTACAGAAGAAGAGGCTCGCCCAGAAGCTGAGCTTTGACAAGACCAGCCGCCCTTTACGACCACTGCAGGAGGGCAAAGTCCTCGCCGGGTTATTCCGGTTCCGGTGACCATGGATGAAGTGCTGGCTGTCCAGAGTTGGGACCCGGGGTGGACCGCTCGCCTGTGCATCGGTTGGGGACATCTCTGTGCTGCTGACCCGTCTACGCTCGGGATGGTCTCCTGCTGGCCCTACTATGGACTGGACTCTCACTACTATGTTAGATCCACTAAGGACTGTTCTTCCACAATATTATGTCACTCGACATCCATTGCTTTCGGTCTCCCCTAGAGAGGGGTGGTTACTGTCGGAGGCAGATATTTACATATATCCGTATTTAAGTGTTACTTCTTTTCATTTCATAATCATATTACAAAACAGCTAGTGTTTTTCTTCCAATTGTGGTCTTTTGGTTGTCTGCAATTACTGTGTGCTTAAACCTTGAGTGAGGAATGTAAGAAAGAGAGATACTCCTTTCTCTTATCTAGCCTTATGTCCAGGTGCGGAGGACAATGGGCATGTGTTTTGGCTGGAGGGACAAGACTGCGAGGGTGGGAGGAAGAGAGACTTAAGAGGGGAGAGGGTTTTTCAAGGGGGGGCAGACCATCTTGGCGGCGCGATTGAATGTTCTAGGCTGGACTGGTCTCAATGTATTTACAAAGCTTTGCAAATATATTACAAAATACCTATTCTGTCTCTTGTGGTTTTTCTACTCAGCTTTAAGTGTCGTAAAGAGCTTGGGAGCGACTTGTGACTTGAATTCCCTGGGAGGAACAACTGGTCCAAACGCAACACATATGCGGTTTCTCATAGTCATTCACATCGACGTCCCTTATGTGGGCTCTGTATCGAGGATGTCGTTGTGGCTTGTACAGCCCTTTGAGACTTTTGTGATTTAGGGCTATATAAATAAACATTGATTGATTGATTGATTGAAGATGTAGACTCCCCGGGGGTACGATCGCATGGGCACGGTGGGAAAGAACTGTGAAGAGCCACGGTCTTACATCATCCTGTCTGGAGGCAAGGACTACAGGAGAAATCGCAGACACCTGTTGCCTGTTGCAGAGTGACCTCCAGATCAGCCTGACAGTGCCGACTTGCAGCCCTTCAATCCAGCTGTCTATGGAGCACCTTCTCTCTATGGTGAGGGACGAGGAGACCCTCTGGACATTGAAGACCCTCATGACATTGAACCTCCCCCCAGTCCAGGTACCTGTATCTCCACTGCCCACACACTCTGGTAAGAGTCCATATACAGCACGCTTCGGTCGCACTGTCAAGCCGAACCCTAAATACAAGGACTGAGTATTGGATGGAAAAACATTGTCAGAGAGTATTGTGAAAATTGTGGTTCGTAGGAAATGTTTTGTTCTTTGAGGTTTTGAGCTAAAGAAGGGGGATGTAGAGCATTCACGTAATGCTCTCTTAGTATATTGTACCTTGGCAGCCACCGTATTTGTTATTGTGTACTGCGCATGCGCAAGCCGGTGCTTTTCTATATATTATGCTGTGAGATCAACCAGTAGGACTTACAGCTGTACCAGCGAGTTGAGAATAAACAGAGTTCACTTTATAAAGTATTTCCCTCCGTCTGGTCAATCAACAATTTTCCCACCAGTCCTTAATGTACACGTCAGGACAGGCAGGTTCGTCCGAACCTCTGCTCCTCGTCTGGAAGATGTCAATTGAGTCGAGAGTTCAGTTCATCAATTCCTTGTTTCGAGGTTTAGATTTTGGAGGACATCGCAGAAAGAGAGGCTCTTGAAATATAGACAAGACAGGGCAAGGCAAGCAGGCAAGCAGGCAGAAACGTAGAGGGAGGGTATGCGACCGCCTTCGCCGACTGCCAGGAGAGAAGAGAATTCCCTTCCTGCTGTATAGTTCGAACTTATATTTCTCTGTAGACTCTAGACAACATAAGGAGGCACTAAAAACTACAACATGGATGACGGGGAGAAGACGCAGTCGAAGTGGAGCCACGCATACAGTATTTGACACATTGTCTATACCTAAACAAAACAGAGGCAGTACCCATGCAGATCCAACAGATGTACAGTACCAGTTCTTATTTTTTCCAAGAGGACGATACTTTTATATTTAATGCAGAGCAGAAAATGAATGAATAAATGAATGATTACCAATACGATAAGAAAAAGGTAATAGAGCTCCATTGACTCCAGTAGTTTTCTGAGCTACAATCTTAGCCAAGTTCTTAGCATCTGATCAATCTTTTGTTTGTATCAAACTTGTGTGGTGTTCGGGTCTGTGGGGCCCGTTTTCATTTTTTATTAAAAGAAAAATGATACTATTAATTAATTTTTCAAACTGAGCCTCGCTGACTTTGGCTCATTTTCTGTGAAGAACATATATCAGAATACATATTTAATGACCACCCCCCCTACACATTTCTATTACATATAAGATATCCGGGTCTAATAGAAGTGTGGAAATTGATGTTCTGTGTACCACACGCACCCACCCACACACACAAACAGACACACACACAGCAGGTCTAGACAGGAGGAGAACAGAGTGTAGGTACACAGAACATCAGAGGGTTAAAACGTGCGAGAAAATGAGAGCAGACAGTGTTGACAAACAATGTTGCAACCTTGTGTGGGAACCGCTGGTGCAGAAACACAAAAGAACAATCCCTGTGGGATGCTGAAACTGGCAGAGAAATTTTCCGTGCAACGTTCATATTGTCGTTACTCAGCCAGCGTTTGTGGGTCTGATGGACCCGTTGCATTTTGTGGCTTTTAATGCCTCGCAATCAAACACTTTTATGTTAAAATACTGAACAGATGTTCACCTTATCCCAATAAACATCTGTTCGTTTGTGGGTCTGATGGACCCGTTGCATTTTGTGGCTCTTAATGCCTCACAATCAAACACTTTTATGTTAAAATACTGAACAGATGTTTACCTTATCCCAATAAACTTCTGTTCGTTTGTGGGTCTGATGGACCCGTTGCATTTTGTGGCTTTTAATGCCTCGCAATCAAACACTTTTATGTTAAAATACTGAACAAATGTTTACCTTATCCCAATAAACTTCTGTTCGTTTGTGGGTCTGATGGACCCGTTGCATTTTGTGGCTTTTAATGCCTCGCAATCAAACACTTTTATGTTAAAATACTGAACAGATGTTTACCTTATCCCAATAAACATCTGTTCGTTTGTGGGTCTGATGGACCCGTTGCATTTTGTGGCTTTTAATGCCTCGCAATCAAACACTTTTATGTTAAAATACTGAACAGATGTTTACCTTATCCCAATAAACATCTGTTCGTTTGTGGGTCTGATGGACCCGTTGCATTTTGTGGCTTTTAATGCCTCGCAATCAAACACTTTTATGTTAAAATACTGAGCAGATGTTTACCTTATCCCAATAAACATCTGTTCGTTTGTGGGTCTGATGGACCCGTTGCATTTTGTGGCTTTTAATGCCTCACAATCAAACACTTTTATGTTAAAATACTGAACAAGATGTTTACCTTATCCCAATAAACTTCTGTTCGTTTGTGGGTCTGATGGACCCGTTGCATTTTGTGGCTTTTAATGCCTCGCAATCAAACACTTTTATGTTAAAATACTGAACAGATGTTTACCTTATCCCAATAAACTTCTGTTCGTTTGTGGGTCTGATGGACCCGTTGCATTTTGTGGCTTTTAATGCCTCACAATCAAACACTTTTATGTTAAAATACTGAACAGATGTTTACCTTATCCCAATAAACTTCTGTTCGTTTGTGGGTCTGATGGACCCGTTGCATTTTGTGGCTTTTAATGCCTCGCAATCAAACACTTTTATGTTAAAATACTGAACAGATGTTTACTTTATCCCAATAAACATCTGTTCGTTTGTGGGTCTGATGGACCCGTTGCATTTTGTGGCTTTTAATGCCTCACAATCAAACACTTTTATGTTAAAATACTGAACAAGATGTTTACCTTATCCCAATAAACTTCTGTTCGTTTGTGGGTCTGATGGACCCGTTGCATTTTGTGGCTTTTAATGCCTCGCAATCAAACACTTTTATGTTAAAATACTGAACAGATGTTTACCTTATCCCAATAAACTTCTGTTCGTTTGTGGGTCTGATGGACCCGTTGCATTTTGTGGCTTTTAATGCCTCGCAATCAAACACTTTTCTGTTAAAATACTGAACAGATGTTTACCTTATCCCAATAAACATCTGTTCGTTTGTGGGTCTGATGGACCCGTTGCATTTTGTGGCTTTTAATGCCTCACAATCAAACACTTTTATGTTAAAATACTGAACAGATGTTTACCTTATCCCAATAAACATCTGTTCGTTTGTGGGTCTGATGGACCCGTTGCATTTTGTGGCTTTTAATGCCTCACAATCAAACACTTTTATGTTAAAACACTGAACAAATGTTTACCTTATCCCAATAAACATCTGTTCGTTTGTGGGTCTGATGGACCCGTTGCATTTTGTGGCTTTTAATGCCTCGCAATCAAACACTTTTATGTTAAAATACTGAACAGATGTTTACCTTATCCCAATAAACATCTGTTCGTTTGTGGGTCTGATGGACCCGTTGCATTTTGTGGCTTTTAATGCCTCGCAATCAAACACTTTTATGTTAAAATACTGAACAGATGTTTACCTTATCCCAATAAACTTCTGTTCGTTTGTGGGTCTGATGGACCTGTTGCATTTTGTGGCTTTTAATGCCTCGCAATCAAACACTTTTATGTTAAAATACTGAACAAATGTTTACCTTATCCCAATAAACATCTGTTCGTTTGTGGGCCTGATGGACCCGTTGCATTTTGTGGCTTTTAATGCCTCGCAATCAAACACTTTTATGTTAAAATACTGAACAGATGTTTACCTTATCCCAATAAACTTCTGTTCGTTTGTGGGTCTGATGGACCCGTTGCATTTTGTGGCTTTTAATGCCTCGCAATCAAACACTTTTATGTTAAAATACTGAACAGATGTTTACCTTATCCCAATAAACATCTGTTCGTTTGTGGGTCTGATGGACCCGTTGCATTTTGTGGCTTTTAATGCCTCACAATCAAACACTTTTATGTTAAAATACTGAACAGATGTTTACCTTATCCCAATAAACATCTGTTCGTTTGTGGGTCTGATGGACCCGTTGCATTTTGGGGGTTTTAATGCCTCACAATCAAACACTTTTATGTTAAAATACTGAACAGATGTTTACCTTATCCCAATAAACTTCTGTTCGTTTGTGGGTCTGATGGACCCGTTGCATTTTGTGGCTTTTAATGCCTCACAATCAAACACTTTTATGTTAAAATACTGAACAGATGTTTACCTTATCCCAATAAACATCTGTTCAGTATTTTAACATGAAAGTGTTTGATTGTGAGACATTAAAAGCCACGAAATGCAACGGGTCCATCAGACCCACAAACGCTGGCTGAGTAACAACAATATGAACATTACACAAGGGTTAAAAAAAACGAGTTATATTGAATCATTATTATTTTCTCCTTGATTTCCAGAATCCTTCTCCTTTTTCAGATTGACTTCACATTTCTGCCTGAGTAACAGAATCTTTAAGATGAAAAAAAAGTCTTTAGGGCATTTTTTTTCTTTAGACAACAATGGGAAGAAGTGACACACTCAGCAACAACAAAGACTCTGTGACATCAAAGCCTCTGTTTGCTGTTGTATGGATGGTTGTCGGTCTGGTTGTTGCCGTGACGTTTTGAGGGCCGGTTGTAGGAAAGTTCGAAGGAGAATTTGGGGGGTGAGTCGTAGGGCCGGTGCCGGTCATGGCGGTTGCAGTAGTTGTTGAGGTCATCGCGTTGTCGGTTGTCGATGAGGTTGCAGCCGTGTTGCCAGGAGAATAGTTAGGACTGGAGGTAGAGGATGAAGTCATTGGTTTTGGCGTGATTGTCTTTGTCGTTACGGCACTGCTCGAGGTGACCGTTTTGGTGGGGGTCGCAGACGTAGTAACGATCGTAGGGTCCGTAGTTGTGATCGGGTTAGTGGAAGTTGGCAAAGATGTGGTTTTGATGGAGGCGGCTGCCTTTGTGGTGGATGGCGGAATGGTTGTAGTGGAGTAAGACGGGGGGTGAGTCATAGAGCTGGTGCTGGTCACGGCATCCGCAATAGTTGTTGAGGTCATCGCAATATCGGTTGGCGATGAAGTTGTAGCTGCGTTGCCAGGAGAAGTGTTAGGACTGGAGGTAGAGGATGAAGTCATTGGTTTTTGCGTGATTGTCTTTGTCGTTACGGCACTGTTCGAGGTGACCGTTTTGATGGTGGTTACAGACGCAGTAACGATCGTAGGGCCCGTAGTTGTGATTGGGTTGGTGGAAGTTGGCAAAGATGCCTTATTGGTGGATGCCGAAATGAGTGCATGGTCTGATCCAGATGTAGTAGGGCCAGCTGTGTTTCCTTGAGCCTGATGGGGGAATAAATGCATATGTGAGTTCAACAAGCATGGAGGGTCACTAACATGGCCACCTTAAGGGGCCTCTCATATTCATGGCGTTCATGAAAAACATATTTAGTCTGTTCAAATCACAAATGTAAGTTCATGAGAATGGGAGAAGTCGTAATTTAGCCAATACTGATGAGGCTAAGGGACTTAGATGTGGCTAAAGAACATTGGATAACGAGGCAAGATAAATTAATGAGATAAAAAGAGCCTGTATGTTACAAATAAATCACAGTTTTAAAAAATTAAGTTTTTCCATACTCATTTGGAATTTTTAATTTCATGTTATGTCTGTCTTGGTTTTGTACTCAATACCCAATAAATAGAGTGAAGGCAACGTGGCAAAAAATCTGAATCCGAAAAAAAAAAAAAACCTACTATTGAATCTGAAAACAGAAGCTCTAATATCAAAATAAAGAAAAATTCAAAATAAAAATAAACAAAATAAAAAATTACCATAGTTGATCATAATTATATTCAACCTTAAATAAAATTTTGCTAACTCATTTTTATTTAGAATACAATGATTTTTCAAAATTCAACATTAACATTTTTTTTTTTTTCAGTTTCAATGATTATAATTTCAAGAACAAATTGTGTTCAAGTACACGTTGGGTAGTGTCAAACATTTGATTCCATTTGAAGATCCATAGCAAACTGATATTTATATTGACATATAGGATGTCGGTTTTTAGAACTAATATATATAAAAAAAAAAGTTTAAAAAAATGAATAAATCGGAATCGAATTCCAATGCACATACAAAAAATGGCGTCATAAATGTCAATGTAAAAATGTGTTTGTTATGAAACTTTACTAATAAGGTCGTTTAAGTCAAATTAAGACTGTGTGACACTATCCAACTTGTACTTGGAAAAAAAATTATTTAAAAAAAAAAAAGTTTTGATGTTGAATTTTGAAAAATGCATCTGTGAAATTCAAAATGATATTTTTTTCCCAGGTTGAATTTTATTTTTGTTTAGCTATGGTAATTATTTTGAATACATTTTGCCGTTTTTTAATTTTTTACTTTCATATATTTTCAGATTTAGACCAAGTTTTTTACAGTCTGAATGTTTGTTGGGGTGGGGGGGTCCACTGTCACGCTGCCTTCAGGGAACGTAAAGTGATGCAGTTTATGTATAAGGAAAAAATTAGGCCCAAAAGCCTGAATCTGACTAAAACAAATTTAATTTGAAAAAGATAGATCCCGATTTTTTTTTCTTTTTTTTTTCTGTAGTTTGTTTTTTGATCTACATAATAAAACACGCAATAAAAATACGTAAGTAAGTCATGAAATTAATTGTTAAGATTTAGTTTTACAATTTAACTACATTTTGGACAAATGTATGTCATATTTAATGATATATCGATGTTTTTGTAATGTATTTTACAATTGAATTACAATTTGGACTAAATTATTTCATATTTAAAATATTATATATTTTTTCATATTTCATTTGACCATTTAATTAAATTGTGGACAAAGTATATCGTATTTAAAATAATATATTCATTTTGTTATATTTTATTTGACAATTTAATTACATTTTGCAATAAATTATGTGATATTTAAAATAATATAACATATTTTTAGATTTTATTTGACAATTTAAATATATTTTGGACAAAATATATCATATTTAAAATAATGTATTCATTTTACAATATGTTATTTGACAATTCAATCACATTTTGCATTAAATTGTGTGATATTTAAAATAATATAACATATTTTTAGATTTTATTTGACGATTTAAATATATTTTGGACAAAATATATCATATTTAAAATAATGTATTTATTTTATAATATGTTATTTGACGATATAATCATATTTTGGATTACATTATGTCATATTCAAAATAATACATGAACATTTCTTGACTAAATACATCATATTTAAAATAATATACCCACTTTTTTTTAAATGAGTTAGCTATTTCATTGGCTTGTTGTTAAAATTTGCCACCAAAAAGCCCTTCATAACTTTTGAATATGTTTTTACGATATTGTCTAATTTAGTTTTTTTGGGGGATTTTTTTTCAGAAAGTGTAAACTCTTCAGGAACATTTAGGTATAAAAATATCCCCTGCAGTGGACAGTGTCTTTTTTTTTTTTTGTGAAGATTTACAGATTTTTTTGGGGGGGCGGCAAAACCCAATGTCCACTCCAGTGGATGCTGCTTTTGGGATATTATATGATATATATATATATATATATATATATATATATATATATATATATATATATATATATATATATATATATATATATATATATATTATTATTATTATTATTTTTTTTTTTTTTTTTTTTTTACTGCAAATAGAGAAAAATTATATAATGGGATAAAAGCAAGTCATACCTGTGTCAAGGACAGGAGTGCCAGAATGCAAAATGCTAAAACCAAATTCATCTGCATGATGAAGAAGTTGTTCAGAAGTTGGATAACTTGCTTTAAAACAATCTACTGTAGATCCACACGCACTTTGATAGTGAGGGGGAACATCTTGCTTTTATACAGGAACGCCATCATTTTAGGGCGTGTAAGAGACGATTTATGGTTCACTTTTTTGTTCTGACCTTGAATCCAGGAAGTTGTTGGGGGAACTTTTGTGTTCATTAAAAACCCTGTTTGTTAATCATACCAAAAAAAAAAAAAAAAAAAAAAAGTTTTATAACCCTTTTATAATTACCGTACACTTAGTTCCTGGGGATACACTTTGACTAAATATCCTCCTGAGAACACAGTGGGTGTGTGTTTTTAGGACCATTTCTTATGTCAGAGGTATACATTTTCTTTTTGTTGTATTGTATATATATATTGTATATATATATATATATATATATATATACGTTTTGTTTTTTTCATTTATTATTTTTTTGCTTATTTGAAAAACCAAACTAGTGATCTTAGGGGGATATATTTATTTGTATTTGTTTATTTAGAGGACAATGTGCCGTTACATTAAAAAAATGGCTATATATAATATATATATGTAGCCATTTATATATATGTATACATATATATATATATTGCACATTAAAAATTGAAATAATGTGCAATATATATATATATATATATATATATATATATATATATATATATATATATATATATATATATATATATATATATATATATATATATATATATATATATATTGCCAAAAGTATTTGGCCACCTGCCTTGACTCACATATGAACTTGAAGTGCCATCCCATTCCCAACCCATAGGGTTCAATATGATGTGGGTCCACCTTTTGCAGCTATTACAGCTTCAACTCTTCTGGGAAGGCTGTCCACAAGGTTGTGGAGTGTGTTTATAGGAATTTTCCACCATTCTTGCAAAAGCGCATTGGTGAGGTCACACACTGATGTTGGTGGAGAAGGCCTGGCTCTCAGTCTCCGTTCTAATTCATCCCAAAGGTGTTCTATCGGGTTCAGGTCAGGACTCTGTGCAGGCCAGTCAAGTTCATCCACACCGGACTCTGTCATCCATGTCTTTATGGACCTTGCTTTGTGCACTGGTGCACAGTCATGTTGGAAGAGGAAAGGGCCCGCTCCAAAACTGTTCCCACAAGGTTGGGAGCATGGCATTTTCCAAAATGTTTTGGTATCCTGGAGCATTCAAAGTTCCTTTCACTGGAACTATGGGGCCAAGCCCAACTCCTGAAAAACAACCTTACACCATAATTCGTCCTTCACCAAATTTCACACTCGGCACAATGCAGTCCAAATTATACCATTCTCCTGGCGACCTCCAAACCCAGACTGGTCCATCAGATTGCCAGATGTAAAAGCCTGATTCATATATGTAATGAATTCTCCCCTAGAGGGGGGGGGCGTTACCCACATATGCGGTCCTCTCCAAGGTTTCTCATAGTCATTCACATTGACGTCCCACTGGGGTGAGTTTTTCCTTGCCCTTATGTGGGCTTTGTACCGAGGATGTCGTTGTGGCTTGTGCAGCCCTTTGAGACACTTGTGATTTAGGGCTATATAAATAAACATTGATTGATTCATCACTCCAGAGAAGGCGTCTCCATTGCTCTAGAGTCCAGTAGCGACGTGCTTTTACACCACTGCATCCAACGCTTTGCATTGGACTTGGTGATGTATGGCTTAGATGCAGCTGCTCGGCCATGGAAACCCATTCCATGAAGCTCTCTGCGTACTGTACGTGGGCTAATTGGAAGGTCACATGAAGTTTGGAGCTCTGTAGCAAAAATTTGCACTATGCGCTTCAGTTTACGTGGCCTACCACTTGTTTTGGCTGAGTTGCTGCTGTTCCCAAACTCTTCCATTTTCTTATAATAAAGCCGACAGTTCCATCCATCCATCCATCTTCCTCCGCTTATCCGAGGTCGGGTCGCGGGGCAGCAGCTTAAGCAGGGAAGCCCAGACTTCCCTCTCCCCAGCCACTTCGTCCAGCTCTTCCTGTGGGACCCCGAGGCGTTCCCAGGCCAGCCGGGAGACATAGTCTTCCCAACGTGTCCTGGGTCTTCCCCGCGGCCTCCTACCGGTGGGACGTGCCCTAAACACCTCCCTAGGGAGGCGTTCGGGTGGCATCCTGACCAGATGCCCGAACCACCTCATCTGGCTCCTCTCGATGTGGAGGAGCAGCGGCTTTACTTTGAGCTCCTCCCGGATGGCAGAGCTTCTCACCCTATCTCTAAGGGAGAGCCCCGCCACCCGGCGGAGGAAACTCATTTCGGCCGCTTGTACCCGTGATCTTGTCCTTTCGGTCATAACCCAAAGCTCATGACCATAGGTAAGGATGGGAACGTAGATCGACCGGTAAATTGAGAGCTTTGCCTTCCGGCTCAGCTCCTTCTTCACCACAACGGATCGATACAGCGTCCGCATTACTGAAGACGCCGCACCGATCCGCCTGTCGATCTCACGATCCACTCTTCCCCCACTCGTGAACAAGACTCCGAGGTACTTGAACTCCTCCACTTGGGGCAAGATCTCCTCCCCAACCCGGAGATGGCACTCCACCCTTTTCCGGGCGAGAACCATGGACTCGGACTTGGAGGTGCTGATTCTCATCCCAGTCGCTTCACACTCAGCTGCGAACCGATCCAGTGAGTGCTGAAGATCCTGGCCAGATGAAGCCATCAGGACCACATCATCTGCAAAAAGCAGAGACCTAATCCTGCAGCCACCAAACCAGATCCCCTCAACGCCTTGACTGCGCCTAGAAATTCTGTCCATAAAAGTTATGAACAGAATCGGTGACAAAGGGCAGCCTTGGCGGAGTCCAACCCTCACTGGAAACGTGTCCGACTTACTACCGGCAATGCGGACCAAGCTCTGGCACTGATCATACAGGGAGCGGACTGCCACAATCAGACAGTCCGATACCCCGTACTCTCTGAGCACTCCTCACAGTACTTCCCGAGGGACACGGTCGAATGCCTTCTCCAAGTCCACAAAACACATGTAGACTGGTTGGGCAAACTCCCATGCACCCTCAAGGACCCTGCCGAGAGTATAGAGCTGGTCCACAGTTCCACGACCAGGACGAAAACCACACTGTTCCTCCTGAATCCGAGGTTCGACTATCCGGCGTAGCCTCCTCTCCAGTACACCTGAATAGACCTTACCGGGAAGGCTGAGGAGTGTGATCCCACGATAGTTAGAACACACCCTCCGGTTCCCCTTCTTAAAGAGAGGAACCACCACCCCGGTCTGCCAATCCAGAGGTACCGCCCCCGATGTCCACGCGATGCTGCAGAGTCTTGTCAACCAAGACAGCCCCACAGCATCCAGAGCCTTAAGGAACTCCGGGCGGATCTCATCTACCCCCGGGGCCTTGCCACCGAGGAGCTTTTTAACTACCTCAGCAACCTCAGCCCCAGAAATAGGAGAGCCCACCACAGACTCCCCAGGCACTGCTTCCTCATAGGAAGACGTGTTGGTGGGATTGAGGAGGTCTTCGAAGTATTCCCTCCACCGATCCACAACATCCGCAGTCGAGGTCAGCAGAACACCATCCTCACCATACACGGTGTTGATAGTGCACTGCTTCCCCTTCCTGAGGCGGCGGATGGTGGACCAGAATTGCTTCGAAGCCGTCCGGAAGTCGTTTTCCATGGCCTCCCCGAACTCCTCCCATGTCTGAGTTTTTGCCTCTGCGACCGCTGAAGCCGCACACCGCTTGGCCTGTCGGTACTTGTCTGCTGCGTCAGGAGTCCTATGAGCCAAAAGAACCCGATAGGACTCCTTCTTCAGCTTGACGGCATCCCTCACCGCCGGTGTCCACCAACGGGTTCTAGGATTACCGCCACGACAAGCACCAACTACCTTGCGGCCACAGCTCCAATCAGCCGCCTCGACAATAGAGGCGCGGAACATGGTCCATTCGGACTCAATGTCCAGCACCTCCCTCGTGACATGTTCAAAATTCTTCCGGAGGTGGGAATTGAAACTCTCTCTGACAGGAGACTCTGCCAGACGTTCCCAGCAAACCCTCACAATGCGTTTGGGCCTGCCAGGTCTGTCCGGCATCCTCCCCCACCATCGCAGCCAACTCACCACCAGGTGGTGATCGGTAGAAAGCTCCGCCCCTCTCTTCACCCGAGTGTCCAAAACATGAGGCCGCAAATCCGATGACACAACTACAAAGTCGATCATGGAACTGCGGCCTAGGGTGTCCTGGTGCCAAGTGCACATACGGACACCCTTATGTTTGAACATGGTGTTTGTTATTGACCATCTGTGACGAGCACAAAAGTCCAATAACAAAACACCACTCGGATTCAAATCCGGGCGGCCATTCTTCCCAATCACGCCTCTCCAGGTTTCACTGTCGCTGCCAACATGAGCATTGAAGTCTCCCAGTAGAACGAGGGAATCACCCGGGGGCGCACTCTCAAGTACTCCCTCGAGTGAATCCAAAAAGGGTGGGTACTCTGAGCTGCGGTTTGGCGCATAAGCGCAAACCACAGTCAGGACCCGTTCCCCCACCCGAAGGCGGAGGGAGGCTACCCTCTCGTCCACCGGGTTGAACTCCAATGTGCAGGCTCTGAGCCGGGGGGAAACAAGAATTGCCACCCCAGCCCGTCGCCTCTCACTGCCGGCAACGCCAGAGTGGAAGAGAGTCCAGCCCCTCTCGAGAGAACTGGTTCCAGAGCCCTTGCTGTGCGTCGAAGTGAGTCCGACTATATCTAGCCGGAACTTCTCCACCTCGCGCACTAGCTCAGGCTCCTGCCCCCCCAGCGAGGTGACGTTCCACGTCCCAAGAGCTAGCTTCTGTAGCCGAGGATCGGACCGCCAAGTGCCCTGCCTTCGGCTGCCGCCCAGCTCACATCGCACCCGACCTCTATGACCCCTGCTATGGGTGGTGAGCCCATTGGAGGGGGGACCCACGTTGCCTCTTCGGGCTGTGCCCGGCCGGGCCCCATGGGGGCAGGCCCGGCCACCAGGCGCTCGCCATCGTGCCCCACCTCCGGGCCTGGCTCCAGAGGGGGGCCCCGGTGAACCGCGTCCGGGCGAGGGAAATCTGGGTTCCTTGTCAGTGTTCCTCATAGAGATCTTCGAGCTGCTCTTTGTCTGATCCCTCACCTAGGACCAGTTTGCCTTGGGAGACCCTACCAGGGGGCATAAAGCCCCCGGACAACATAGCTCCTAGGATCATTGGGACACGCAAACTCCTCTACCACCTTAACCAGGAAGAAGCAGAGTATATATATATATATTGGAGCGGATAAACTCTGCTTCTTCCTCCTCCTTTTCGGACAAGTTGTAATGTAGACTGGTAAATATGTGTACACTGTAGCAGTATGCATGTCCTATATATATATATATATATATATATATATATATATATATATACAGTATATATATATATACAGTATATATATATAAAGTGATGTCCTTGCGAGTGGACAATTCAAACTCACATTTATTTTTGTGACTACGAGAAAAAGAAAGAGCAAATGTCCACTGCAGAGGACGCTGGTTCTCAGGAGGATATTATGTTCAAACAACATTGGTTTTAGGAATGCATTGATTTCATAACTGTGTATATTTTCTGCCCTAATCCTTGCGGTTTTTCATCTTGGTTAATGTTGAAGTTTCAGATTTGTTTCCAGTAGGTGCATGTTGCATATCAAACAATAGTCAATACGTCCGAAAACGGAAGCTGATAGATTAATCATAAAACACACACACACACACACACACACACACACACAAATGTTCAACTTTTTCTGGCTTCTAATAGTGGATAATTGACAGGCGGATCAACACATATTTTTCAACACTTATTTCCTGGTGTGATCTCGTGTAAAGGTCGTATCCAAGATTCAGTCTAATTTGCATCACTTGCACAATCTATAACAGTAAGCCATCCAAATGTGTCTACTCGTCATATTATGACATTTGGTTATTATCAATATTTACCGGTACACTGTTAAATATTGTGAACATCCGTATTATGGAATAAAGGAAGTACAGTAAGGGACATTTTGAGGAAGGGAAATAACTTCCGCCAGCACCAACATTTTTGGCGACGTGAAGTTTATTAAACTGTAAAACATTTTATTTGGAAATAGGGTTTTGATACAGAAGTACACAACTCAAAACCGGTGAAGTTGTCACGTTGTGTAAATGGTAAATAAAAACAGAATACAATGGTTTGCAAATCCTTTTCAACTTATATTCAATTGAATAGACTGCAAAGACAAGATATTTAATGTTCACACTGAGAAACTTCTTTTTTTTTTTTTGCAAATAATCATTAACTTAGAATTTAATGGCAGCAACACATTGCAAAAAAGTTGTCACTGAGGCATTTTTACCACTGTGTTACATGGCCTTTCCTTTTAACAACACTCAGTAAACGTTTGGGAACTGAGGAGACCAATTTTTGAAGCTTTTCAGGTGGAATTCTTTCCCATTCTTGCTTGATGTACAGCTTAAGTTGTTCAACTGTCCGGGGGTCTCCGTTGTGGTATTTTAGGCTTCATAATACGCCACGCATTTTCAATGGGAGACAGGTCTGGACTACAGGCAGGCCAGTCTAGTACCCGCACTCTTTTACTATGAAGCCACGCTGTTGTAACATGTGGCTTGGCATTGTCTTGCTGAAATAAGCAGGGGCGTCCATGATAAATTCCTTAAAATAGCTCGTTGAGAAATGTTGTTCTTAAACTGTTCGCTCACCCATTTGTTCACAAAGTGGTGACCCTCGCCCCATCCTTGTTTGTGAACGACTGAGCATTTCATGGAAGCTGCTTTTATACCCAATCATGGCACCCACCTGTTCCCAATTAGCCTGTTCACCCGTGGGATGTTCCAAATAAGTGTTTGATGAGCATTCCTCAACTTTCTCAGTCTTTTTTGCCACTGGTGCCAGCTTTTTTGCAACATGTTGCAGGCATCAAATTCCAAATGAGCTAATATTTGCAAAAAATAACAAAGGTTTCCAGTTTGAATGTTAAATATCTTGTCTTTGCAGTCTATTCAATTGAATATAAGTTGAAAAGGATTTGCAAATCATTGTATTCTGTTTTTATTTACCATTTACACAACGTGCCAACTTCACTGGTTTTGGGGTTCATAGAATATGGCGTCTATTTGCATGCTTAAACAGTAAAACTTGCACCTGTTAATATATATATATATATATATATATATATATATATATATATATATATATATATTTTTTTTTTTTTTTTTTTTTTTTTTAAATTTATTTATTTATTTATTTTCTCTCGTTCTGCTCCATTTCATACAACAGCAATTAGTGCAACAAGTAGTGTAACATTGAAAATTTCGACATTAAATGTTTAGAGCAGGGGAGCCCACATTTTTAAAACTATTATTTTGATTACTTTATTACATGTTGTTGTTGCCGTGGTCCATGATTACTTCAAATCTGATATGGTTAATATTATGAGCGAAAAAAGAAAAAAAAAGATAATACGTAGATATCTATGTGTTTCATTATCGTCAGTGGAAAAACATCAGTAGAAGAGGACACAAAAGACATTTACTAGCAGGGATGTCACGTTCAAACACAGGACATCTATTAAACAAGACAAAAGGCAAGGAATCAAACAGAGACAGAATTCAATTTGGACTCAATTGAGGAGAGACATGCGTCAACCTGTAACCTCTTACAGTGTCTTAGCACGCTCTGACGAAGAAGGTTTCCGTCTCCTCTTTTAATTCAGATGTTCCATGTTCACGCACCAACATATGTCACAGCAGGAATGGTAAGTGTGTAAAAGACTCATTGTTTTCGGTCGCTTTGAAGTCCAAGAAGAGGATTTCTCGGGCTTGGGCTCTTCCTGGATCCAGCTGGGGCAGGTGTTGGAGGACAATGGATAACCCCTCCCGTCTCCTGACCACAGGGACTTCAAGAGGGCAGCGGGTCGTAAATAGCGTTGACTTCAGTTACCAAATAGTTGGAAGAGAGTTTGTGAAATACTTCAAAGAGAGTTCGTTTAACACTTCAAAGAGAGTTCCTCTGGGAGTTGAGCAGATCCTGCCATCTGTCCGTGTTGAAATCACAGTGGCGTTTTACGAGCCTTCTTCCTCTTGTTAGGCCTCGAAAGACAGCATTCATAATACAACGTTTCTTTTGTGATAACTTACAAACAATTATTCTAACAAGGGATGTTCCAAATAAGTGTTTGATGAGCATTCCTCAACTTTGTCAGTCTTTTTTGCCACTTGTGCCAGCTTTTTTGCAACATGTTGCAGGCATCAAATTCCAAATGAGCTAATATTTGCAAAAAATAACATAGTTTTCCAGTTCAAACGTTAAATATCTTGTCTTTGCAGTCCATCCAATTGAATATAAGTTGAAAATTATTTGCAAATCATTGTATTCTGTTTTTATTTACCATTTACACAACGTGCCAACTTCACTGGTTTTGTAATTACTTATAATGTTTTGGGTAAAAGGTCTTTTAGTAGAACTTAATTCACTTAATATAATTCCTTCATATTACAACTTGTGTTAAACAATGTTTTAAATTAGATTAACTACACTTGAGAATTTTTATTAATCACGATTAATCACAGTAAATTACTTGCTTGCTAAAATGTAAATGAACCACACAAATGCAATGGTATTGTCTGAATGTCATGGAGGAACATTTGTTAATGTTTTACTTGAATGCATGTCATTTATTTGCTCAAAACTTGGTGACAGTTTTATCTGAAGTGACATCGGGGTTTTTTGGGGTTTTTTTGTTGTTGTTTTTTAATAAATACCTCTTTCAGAGGTCATGTATTTATTGTTGGAACAATTCATAAAATACGTCAAACCACATTTTTTATTGTTTTATTTGAGCCAGCTATAGTCAACAGTTGTGTATTTTTGAAACTGAAAAGGTTTTGATGTTGAATTTTGAAAAATGCATCCGTGTATGAAAAATAAAAAAATAAATGCACACAATTGTTATAAAAGTATATATGAAAGTGAGACATGAAAGTCAATATGGCTTTTAGTGCGCCCCACTTTACGTATTATAAGTTTTTCGGCTGAAATGTTCACAAACAACTTTTTATCTGGGTTTATTTTGAGGAAAAATTTGACAGCAAATTTTGGTACCGGTACCAAAATATTCGTATCGGGACAACCCTAGTGTGGATCAAACCATTTTTCCAAAATGGGGGCTTTATTTTGAGGAAGAATTTGCAAGCAAATTTTGGTACCGGTACCAAAATATTGGTATCGGGACAACCCTAGTGTGGATCAAACAATTGTTCCAAAACGGGGGGTTTATTTTCAGGAAAAATTTGCCAGCAAATTTTGGTACCGGTACCAAAATATTGGTATCGGGACAACCTTAGTGTGGGTCAAACCATTTTTCCAAAATGGGGGGTAAATTTGAGGAAAAATTTGCCAGCAAATTTTGGTACCGGTACCAAAATTATTGGTATCAGGACAACCCAAATGTGGATCAAACAATTTTTCCAAAATGGGGGGGTTTATTTTGAGGAAAAATTTGCCAGCAAATTTTGGTACCGGTACCAAAATATTGGTAACGGAACAACCCTAGTGTGGATCAAACCATTTTTCCAAAATGGGGGGTTTATTTTGAGGAAAAATTTGCCAGCAAATTTTGGTACCGGCACCAAAATATTGGTATCGGGACAACCCTAGTGTGGATCAAACCATTTTTCCAAAATGGGGGGTTTATTTTGAGGAAAAATTTGCCAACAAATCTTGGTACCGGTACCAAAATATTCGTATTGGGACAACCCTAGTGTGGATTAAACCATTTTTCCAAAATGGGGGGTTTATTTTGAGGAAAAATTTGCCAGCAAATTTTGGTACAGGTACCAAAATATTGGTAAGGGGACAACCCTTCGTGTAGATCAAACCATTTTTTCAAAATGGGGGGTTATTTTGAGGAAAAATTTGCCAGCAAATTTTGGTACCGGTACCAAAATATTGGTAATGGGACAACCCTAGTGTGGATCAAACCATTTTTCCAAAATGTGGGGTTTATTTTGAGGAAAAATTTGCCAAAAAAATGTTGGTACCGGTACCAAAATATTGGTATCGGGACAACCCTAGTGTGGATCAAACCATTTTTCCAAAATGGGGGGTATATTTTGAGGAAAAATTTGCCAGCAAATTTTGGTACCGGTACCAAAATATTGGTATTGGGACAACCCTAGTGTGGATCAAACCATTTTTCCAAAATGGGGGGGTTTATTTGGAGGAAAGATTTGCCAGCAAATTTTGGTACCGGTACCAAAATATTGGTATTGGGACAACCCTAGTGTGGATCAAACCATTTTTCCAAAATGGGGGGTTTATTTTGAGGAAACATTTGCCAGCAAATTTTGGTACCGGTACCAAAATATTGGTATCGGGACAACCCTGGTGTGGATCAAACCATTTTTCCAAAAAGGGGGGTTTATTTTGAGGAAAAATTTGCCAGCAAATTTTGGTACCGGTACCAAAATATTGGTAACGGAACAACCCTAGTGTGGATCAAACCATTTTTCCAAAATGGGGGTTTTATTTTGAGGAAAAATTTGCCAGCAAATTTTGGTACCGGCACCAAAATATTGGTATCGGGACAACCCTAGTGTGGATCAAACCATTTTTCCAAAATGGGGGGTTTATTTTGAGGAAAAATTTGCCAACAAATCTTGGTACCGGTACCAAAATATTCGTATCGGGACAACCCTAGTGTGGATTAAACCATTTTTCCAAAATGGGGGGTTTATTTTGAGGAAAAATTTGCCAGCAAATTTTGGTACAGGTACCAAAATATTGGTAATGGGACAACCCTTCGTGTGGATCAAACCATTTTTTCAAAATGGGGGGTTATTTTGAGGAAAAATTTGCCAGCAAATTTTGGTACCGGTACCAAAATATTGGTAATGGGACAACCCTAGTGTGGGTCAAACCATTTTTCCAAAATGGGGGGTTTATTTTGAGGAAAAATTTGCCAGCAAATTTTGGTACCGGTACCAAAATATTGGTAATGGGACAACCCTAGTGTGGATCAAACCATTTTTCCAAAATGTGGGGTTTATTTTGAGGAAAAATTTGCCAAAAAAATGTTGGTACCGGTACCAAAATATTGGTATCGGGACAACCCTAGTGTGGATCAAACCATTTTTCCAAAATGGGGGGTATATTTTGAGGAAAAATTTGCCAGCAAATTTTGGTACCGGTACCAAAATATTGGTATTGGGACAACCCTAGTGTGGATCAAACCATTTTTCCAAAATGGGGGGGTTTATTTGGAGGAAAGATTTGCCAGCAAATTTTGGTACCGGTACCAAAATATTGGTATTGGGACAACCCTAGTGTGGATCAAACCATTTTTCCAAAATGGGGGGTTTATTTTGAGGAAACATTTGCCAGCAAATTTTGGTACCGGTACCAAAATATTGGTATCGGGACAACCCTGGTGTGGATCAAACCATTTTTCCAAAAAGGGGGGTTTATTTTGAGGAACAATTTGCCAACAAATTTTGGTACCGGTACCAAAATATTGGTATCGGGACAACCCTAGTGTGGATCAAACCATTTTTCCAAAATGGGGGGTTTATTTTGAGGAAAAATTTGCCAGCAAATTTTGGTACCGGTACCAAAATATTGGTATCGGGACAACCCTAGTGTGGATCAAACCATTTTTCCAAAATGGGGGTTTTATTTTGAGGAAAAATTTGCCAGCAAATTTTGGTACCGGCACCAAAATATTGGTATCGGGACAACCCTAGTGTGGATCAAACCATTTTTCCAAAATGGGGGGTTTATTTTGAGGAAAAATTTGCCAACAAATCTTGGTACCGGTACCAAAATATTCGTATCGGGACAACCCTAGTGTGGATTAAACCATTTTTCCAAAATGGGGGGTTTATTTTGAGGAAAAATTTGCCAGCAAATTTTGGTACAGGTACCAAAAT
This sequence comes from Nerophis lumbriciformis, assembly GCF_033978685.3. NCBI lineage: Eukaryota > Metazoa > Chordata > Actinopteri > Syngnathiformes > Syngnathidae > Nerophis > Nerophis lumbriciformis. Next base: position 9,153,301 of record NC_084568.2, read on the forward strand.
ATTGGTAATGGGACAACCCTTCGTGTGGATCAAACCATTTTTTCAAAATGGGGGGTTATTTTGAGGAAAAATTTGCCAGCAAATTTTGGTACCGGTACCAAAATATTGGTAATGGGACAACCCTAGTGTGGGTCAAACCATTTTTCCAAAATGGGGGGTTTATTTTGAGGAAAAATTTGCCAGCAAATTTTGGTACCGGTACCAAAATATTGGTAATGGGACAACCCTAGTGTGGATCAAACCATTTTTCCAAAATGTGGGGTTTATTTTGAGGAAAAATTTGCCAAAAAAATGTTGGTACCGGTACCAAAATATTGGTATCGGGACAACCCTAGTGTGGATCAAACCATTTTTCCAAAATGGGGGGTATATTTTGAGGAAAAATTTGCCAGCAAATTTTGGTACCGGTACCAAAATATTGGTATTGGGACAACCCTAGTGTGGATCAAACCATTTTTCCAAAATGGGGGGGTTTATTTGGAGGAAAGATTTGCCAGCAAATTTTGGTACCGGTACCAAAATATTGGTATTGGGACAACCCTAGTGTGGATCAAACCATTTTTCCAAAATGGGGGGTTTATTTTGAGGAAACATTTGCCAGCAAATTTTGGTACCGGTACCAAAATATTGGTATCGGGACAACCCTGGTGTGGATCAAACCATTTTTCCAAAAAGGGGGGTTTATTTTGAGGAACAATTTGCCAACAAATTTTGGTACCGGTACCAAAATATTGGTATCGGGACAACCCTAGTGTGGATCAAACCATTTTTCCAAAATGGGGGGTTTATTTTGAGGAAAAATTTGCCAGCAAATTTTGGTACCGGTACCAAAATATTGGTATCGGGACAACCCTAGTGTGGATCAAACCATTTTTCCAAAATGGGGGGTTTATTTTGAGGAAAAATTTGCCAACAAATTTTGATACCGGTACCAAAATATTGGTATCGGGACAACCCTAGTGTGGATCAAACCATTTTTCCAAAATGGGGGGTTTATTTTGAGGAAAAATTTGCCAACAAATGTTGGTACCGGTACCAAAATATTGTCATCAGGACAACCCTAGTGTGGATCAAACCATTTTTCCAAAACGGGGGGTTTATTTTGAGGAAAGATTTGCCAGCAAATTTTGGTACCGGTACCAAAATATTGGTATCGGGACAACCCTAGTGTGGATCAAACCATTTTTCCAAAAAGGGGGGTTTATTTTGAGGAAAAATTTGCCAGCAAATTTTGGTACCGGTACCAAAATATTGGTATCGGGACAACCCTAGTGTGGATCAAACCATTTTTCCAAAAAGGGGGGTTTATTTTGAGGAAGAATTTGCCAGCAAATTTTGGTACCGGTACCAAAATATTGGTATCGGGACAACCCTAGTGTGTATCAAACAGAGGTGGGTAGTAACGCGCTACATTTACTCCGTTACATCTACTTGAGTAACTTTTGGGATAAATTGTACTTCTAAGAGTAGTTTTAATGCAACATACTTTTACTTTTACTTGAGTATATTTATAGAGAAGAAACGCTACTTTTACTCCGCTACTTTTATCTACATTCAGCTCGCTACTCGCTACTAATTTTTATCGATCTGTTAATGCACGCTTTGTTTGTTTTGGTCTGTCAGACAGACCTTCATAGTGCCTGCGTTTAAACAAATACAGTCACTGGTGACGTTCACTCCGTTCCACCAATCAGATGCAGTCACTGGTGACGTTGGACCAATCAAAAAAGAGCCAGGGGTCACATGACCTAACTTAAACAAGTTGAAAAACTTATTGGGGTGTTACCATTTAGTGGTCAATTGTACGGAATATGTACTGTACTGTGCAATCTACTAATACAAGTTCCAATCAATCAATCAAAAGTGTGAAGGAAAAAAGACCATTTTTTATTTCAAAAGCCTAAAGACTGACTGCACAGTTCCTGTCTTCACAATAAAAGTGCCGCTCCATCGCGCTTGCGCTTTCAAAATAAGAGTCTCCGAAAGCCTGCGCAAACATGCTAGCAAGCTACGGAGTTTGCCGCCAATGTATTTCTTGTAAAGTGTATAAAAACGAATATGGAAGCTGGACATATAAGATGCCAAAAACCAACCACTTTCATGTGGTATTAGACAGAAAGGAGGAACTTTTTTTCTCCTCCATTTGAAAACGTGGACGTTTGTCATCACTACTGTCTGATTCCAATCAATGCAAGTCATCAGAATCAGGTAATACACCAACTTATATTCTTGTCTTCATGAAAGAAAGGAATCTATATGTGTTAAACATGCATGTATATTCATTAAAACACTATTAACATGTAAACAAAAACGGCAAAAAAATAATATATAAATTATATACTGTATATATCAATGTATGTATGTATATATATATATATATATATATATATATATATATATATATATATATATATATATATATATATATATATATATGTGTGTGTGTGTGTGTGTATATATATATATATATGTGTGTGTGTGTATATATATATATATATATATGATATGTGTGTGTATGTTACTCATCAGTTACTCAGTACTTGAGTAGTTTTTTTACAACATACTTTTTACTTTTACTCAAGTAAATATTTGGGTGACTACTCCTTACTTTTACTTGAGTAATAAATCTCTAAAGTAACAGTACTCTTACTTGAGTACAATTTCTGGCTACTCTACCCACTTCTGGTATCAAACCATTTTTCCAAAATGTTTTTTTTTTTAAATGATTAGACTCTCCCGGGAATATGGTGAGGGTTGGCAGGTGTGGTTGTGACTCAGCACATTGTTAGCATTTTTTCCCACATGCTATATAGTTCCTCGTCCTTGAAAGCTTTATTGCACCTTGGTATTCTACAACCTGCGGGAATATTATCTTAATGACTCATATCGCTGAGCAAGTGACGGATGACACATGCTAACTTTACAACACCTTGCCCTGAAATAGATCTTGAGTCATCTAATTGGAAACATCGCCATTGGCTGACCTGTGTTTATGATCGTTTAATAAATACAAATAGCACGTAACAACTTCCCCTTTGATTTGTTTGCGAGTGTTTATTCTGCAGAATGTCCAGTTCATGCATGGCACACCAGTAGTTGAGTACAAAACCCAAAACCAGTGAAGTTGGCACGTTGTGTAAATGGTAAATAAAAACAGAATATAATAATTTGCAAATCCTTTTCAACTTATATTCAATTGAATAGACTGCAAAGACAAGATATTTAATGTTCACACTGAGAAACACATTTTTTTTGTTGCAAATAATCATTAACTTAGAATTTAATGGCAGCAACACATTGCAAAAAAGTTGGCACAGGGGCATTTTTACCACTGTGTTACATGGCCTTTCCTTTTAACAACACTCAGTAAACGTGAACAATTTTTGAAGCTTTTCAGGTGGAATTATTTCCCATTTTTGCTTGATGTACAGCTTAAGTTGTTCAACAGTTCGGGGTCTCTGTTGTGGTATTTTAGGCTTCATAATGCGCCACACATTTTCAATGGGAGACAGATCTGGACTACAGGCAGGCCAGTCTAGTACCCGCACTCTTTTACTATGAAGCCACGCTGTTATAACATGTGGCTTGGCATTGTCCTGTTGAAATAAGCAGGGGCGTCCATGATAAATTCCTTGAAACAGCTCGTTGAGAAATGTTATTAAACTGTTTGCTCACGCATTTGTTGACAAAGTGGTGACCCTCGCCCCATCCTTGTTTGCGAACGACTGAGCATTTCATGGAAGCTGCTTTTACACCCAATCGTGGCACCCACCTGTTCCCAATTAGCCTGTTCACCTGTGGGATGTTCCAAATAAGTGTTTGATGAGCATTCCTCAACTTTCTCAGTCTTCTTTGCCACTGGTGCCAGCTTTTTTGCAACATGTTGCAGGCATCAAATTCCAAATGAGCTAATATTTGCAAAAAATAACAAAGGTTTCCAGTTCGAACGTTAAGTATCTTATCTTTGCAGTCTATTCAATTGAATATAGGTTGGAAAGGATTTGCAAATCATTGTATTCTGTTTTTATTTACCATTTACACAACGTGCCAACTTCACTGGTTTTGGGGTTTATAGAATATGGCGTTTATTTGACTGCTTAAACAGTAAAAAATGTTTATATATATATATATATATATATTTATTTATTTTTTTTGTTTTTTTTTTTTTGTTTTTTTTTTTTGTTATTATTATTATTATTTTTTTTAATATATATTTTGATATTTAAATTTTTTTTATTTTCTATTTTTTTTATCATTCTGCTCAATTTCATACAACAGCAATTAGTGCAAAAAGTAGTGTAACATTCAACAATCCAACATTAAAACGTATATATATATATATATATATATATATATTTTTTTTTATTATTTTTTTTTTTTATCGTTCTGCTCCATTTCATACAACAGCAATTAGTGCAACAAGTAGTGTAACATTGAAAAATTCGACATTAAATGTTTAGAGCAGGGGAGCCCACATTTTTAAAACTATTATTTTGATTACTTTATTACATGTTGTTGTTGCTGTGGTCCATGATTACCGGTACTTCAAATCTGATATGGTTAATATTGTGAGCAAAAAAAAAAAAGAAGAAGATAATATGTAGATATGTATGTGTTTCATTATAGCCAGTGAAAAACATCAGTAGAAGAGGACACAAAAGACATTTACTAGCAGCTTACCTTCTTTTTGTCTGCTTTTTGAGATTTGGGGTGTCCGCAGAGTCTGAAGCGGACTTACACGTCCGTGTTTACGATATAAATACTACTATTGAGCTTCATAACGTAGCCACTGCTGTGTTTCCTCAGAGAAGGAACCGCAAAATCCGCAGTAAAACGTGGCAAAACTTGTACAACATGTAATAAACAGAATATTTTTCCACAGCTTCTGACTCAGTCTTTCTCCCCATGAGTGTATTTTGCAAAACAAATGCAAGAATAACATGCGTGAAAATAACATGATATGCAATGAAGATGCTACCAATATGAATTACAGTATGTCTTCTATTGGTGACGCAGGCCCGCCCACTTTTTGGCGCTAAAAACGAGCGTTGCAAAATGTGTTGAAACTCATTAAAACACTAGCCTATAATCACTATTGTGTCTATTTTGGAGGAATTTATATCAGTAGATATCAAATTTCAAGTAGGTTGTAGGCTTGAATATCCATTACAAACAAGGCAGAGGTTTTCTTTACCAAGTATATTTAGTATTGTTGGCCACGGTGACATTGCACACACTTTTGAACAGTAACACTGTGTTTGAATATTTAATGCAGTGATTCCTTTGGCCTACCACTAGATGGAGCCTGCGTACCATTAGTTTGAGAATCACTGGTGTATATATTTCTCAAACAGTAATAATGTTTATTAAATGTTCTTATGTGGCACACACATTGACCATCAACTGGTATTACATGCATTTATTCCAAATAAAACATTTAAATCCAATGACATTTGGGTGTGAGATTTTTCTAGATATCGAAAAAAATCCTTAAAATATATATATATTTTTTATTATTTTTTTTTAATCATTGATTTTGAAATTTCATAATTGAAGTTCAGAAACTCATGAAGGGGCGACAAAATGCTCGTAACGCAAACAGAACAACAAACAGACTGGTTCACAGTTTCCAAAAACAATTTGAAATGTGAACACGTCAGACCACAGAACACTTTTCCACTTTGCATCAGTCCATTTTAGATGAGAAGCCGGCGGCGTTTCTGGGTGTTGTTGATAATTGGCTTTTGCTTTGCATAGTAGAGTTTTAACTTGCACTTACAGATGTAGCGGCCGACTGTAGTTACTGACAGTGGTTTTCTGAAGTGTTCCTGAGCCCATGTGGTGATATCCTTTACACGCTGATGTCGCTTTATGATGCAGTACCGCCTGAGGGATCGAAGGTCCGTAATATCATCGCTTACGTGCTTTGATTTCTCCAGATTCTCTGAATCTTTTGATGATATATCAGACCATAGATGGTGAAATCCCTAAATTCCTTGCAATAGCTCGTTGAGAAATGTTCTTAAACTGTTCCCTAAATTTGCGCATGCATTTTTTCACAAAGTGGTGACCCTCGCCCCATCCTTGTTTGTGAACGACTGAGCATTTCATGGAAGTCTCTTTTATACCCAATCATGGCACCCACCTGTTCCCAATTAGCCTGTTCACCTGTGGGATGTTCCAAATAAGTGTTTCATGAGCATTCCTCAACTTTCTCTGTCTTTTTTGCCACTTGTGCCAGCTTTTTTTGAAACAAGTTGCAGGCATCAAGTTCCAAATGAGCTAATATTTGCAATAAAATTACATAAAGTTTTCCAGTTTGAACATTAAATGTCTTGTCTTTGCAGTCTTTTCCTATGTGGAACAATTTCCCTTGTGGATCATTAAAGTTTGTCTCAGTCATACTTGCCAACCTTGAGACCTCCGATTTCGGGAGGTGGGGGTGGGGCGTGGTCGGAGGTGGGGCAGGGCGTGGTTGGGGGCGTGGTTAAGAGGGGAGGAGTATATTGACAGCTAGAATTCACCATATATATATATATATATATATATATCTATATATATATATATATATATATATATATATATATACATCCTGAAAATGTAATGCTTCAAAATGTAATGAATAAAATGCTAAAGTTGTTGATAAACAAGCAATTATTTTAAAAATTAAATATGGTCATTTTAAATGAATTATTATGATCATTTAAAATTAATTATTTCAAATATGTTTATTTTAATGTATAATTCTATGGCTGGATGTAATAAGGAGTCAGAAAAAATACAAATAAAAATACAATTAATTTTGATGTTTTTAGCAAAATATAGTAAAAATGTATTTAGTTTTTTGTTTTTTTTTAATTAATAAATATATTTATTTTTAGGTAAGATAAACATAATAATACAATTTATCTCTCGTCTGGATGATTTAGTTCTTGTCACCCTGTTGTCCTCCCGTCGTGAAAAAAGGCTGTCCTCACTCAGGTCCGCATGGAGCTGGAGGCCACGCCCCCTCCAGCTCCGCCTGAAAATCGGGAGATTTTCGGGAGAATATTTGTCCCTGGAGGTTTTCGGGAGAGGCGCTGAATTTCGGGAGTCTCCCGGAAAATTCGGGAGGGTTGGCAAGTATGGTCTAAGTCTAAGTCTATTCAATTGAATATAAGTTGAAAAGGATTTGCAAATCATAGTATATCCCAAATAAAACATAAATCCAATGACATTTGGTTGTAAGATTTTTCTAGATTTGAATATATATATATATATTAAAAAAAATGTTTTTTATCATTAATATTGAAATTTCGGAATTGAACTCATGAAGGGGTGAAACAGCGCCACAATGCTGGTAATGCAAACAGAACAACAAACAGACTTGTTGAGAAAGAGGGTTGACTTTGTCCGTTGTTTGTGGTGGTTGACCCTTTGGTGGTGGTCCCAGGCAGGGTCACGGGTATACGGGTACTTGAAACCTGTGAAGGGGTGGTGGTGGTGGTGGTGGTGGTGGTGGTTCCAGGCAGGGTCACTGGTATACGGGTACTTGAAACCTGTGAAGGGGTGGTGGTGGTGGTGGTGGTGGTCTCATTGGAAGGCTGGCTTATGTTCATTGTGTCACTCATCAGAGGCATGACAACTTGTGTGAGAGCCTGTGCGTTGGGAAAGACATGAGAAAAAAGCATGTGATAATGATGTTCCTGCACAGAGTTGTAGTTTTCTCAACATATCCTCATGAGAACCAATGTTCGCTGCAGTGGACTTTGTTGTGGGGGTATGTTGTCAGAGTTACAAATATTAAGGGAAAAAAAAGCCTTTTTGTGCAAAACACAAATGTCCACTGCAGGGATTTAGAAGGATACAAGGTATTTTTCGGACTATAAGGCGCACTAAAAATCCTCTCATTTTTTCAAAAATCGGCAGTGAGCCTTATAACCCGGTGCGCATAATGTACGGGATCGTTTTGGTTGTGCTTACCGACCTCAAAGCTCTTTTATTTGGTACATGGTGAAATGACAAGTGGATGGCAAACACACATAAGAGATACGTGTAGGCTGCAATATGACGGCAGTCACACATAAGAGATATGTGTAGAGATACGTGTAGACTGCGATATGATGGCAGTCACACATAAAAGATACGTGTAGACTGAAAAATGATGGCAGTCACACACATAAGAGATACGTGTAGACTGCAATATGACGGAAGTCACACATAAGAGATACGCGTCGACTGCAATATGATGGCAGTCACAGATAAGAGATACGTGTAAACTGCAATATGATGGCAGTCACACATATGAGATACGTGTAGACTGCAATATGATGGCAGTCACACATAAGAGATATCTGTAGACTGCAATATGATGGCAGTCACACATAAGAGATACGTGTAAACTGCAATATGATGGCAGTCACACATAAGAGATATGTGTAGACTGCAATATGATGGCAGTCACACATAAGAGATACGTATAGGCTGCAATATGACAGCAGTCACACATAAGAGATGTGTGTAGAGATACGTGTAGACTGCATTATTATGGCAGTCACACATAAGAGATATGTGTAGACTGCAATATGATGGCAGTCACACTTAAGAGATACGTGTCGAGATACGTGTAGACTGCAATATTATGGCAGTCACACTTAAGAGATACGTGTAGACTGCAATATGATGGCAGTCACACATAAGAGATACGTGTAGACTGCAATATGATGGCAGTCACACATAAGAGATACGTGTAGACTGCAATATGACGGCAGTCACACATAAGAGATATGTGTAGAGATACGTGTAGACTGCAATATGATGGCAGTCACACATAAGAGACACGCGTAGACTGCAATATGATGGCAGTCACACATAAGAGACACGCGTAGACTGCAATATGATGGCAGTCACACATAAGAGATATGTGTAGAGATATGTGTAGACTGCAATATTATGGCAGTCACACATAAGAGATACGTGTAGACTGCAATATGATGGCAGTCTCACACATAAGAGATACGTGTAGACTGCAATATGATGGCAGTCACAAATAAGAGATATGTGTAGAGATATGTATAGACTGCAATATTATGGCAGTCACACAGATGAGATACCTGCAGACTGCAATATGATGGCGGTCACACATAAGAGATAGGTGTAGAGATACGTGTAGACTGCAATATGATGGCAGTCACACATAAGAGATACGTGTGGACTGCAATAAGATGGCAGTCACACATAAGAGATATGTTTAGACTGCAATATGATGGCAGTCACACATAAGAGATATGTGTAGAGATACGTGTAGACTGCAATATGATGGCAGTCACACATAAGAGATACGCGTAGACTGCAATATGATGGCAGTCACACATAAGAGATATGTGTAAAGATACGTGTAGACTGCAATATGATGGCAGTCACACATAAGAGATACGTGTAGACTGCAATATGATGGCAGTCACACATAAGAGATATGTTTAGACTGCAATATGATGGCAGTCACACATAAGAGATATGTGTAGAGATACGTGTAGACTGCAATATGATGGCAGTCACACATAAGAGATACGCGTAGACTGCAATATGATGGCAGTCACACATAAGAGATATGTGTAAAGATACGTGTAGACTGCAATATGATGGCAGTCACACATAAGAGATACGTGTAGACTGCAATACGATGGCAGTCACACATAAGAGATATGTGTAGAGATACGTGTAGACTGCAATATGATGGCAGTCACACATAAGAGATACGTGTAGGCTGCAATATGACGGCAGTCACACATAAGAGATATGTGTAGAGATACGTGTAGACTGCAATATGATGGCAGTCACACATAAGAGATACGCGTAGACTGCAATATAATGGCAGTCACACATAAGAGATATGTGTAGAGATACGTGTAGACTACAATATGATGGCAGTCACACATAAGAGATACGCGTAGACTGCAATATGATGGCAGTCACACATAAGAGATATGTGTAGAGATACGTGTAGACTGCAATATGATGGCAGTCACACATAAGAGATACGTGTAGACTGCAATATGATGGCAGTCACACATAAAAGATACGTGTAGACTGAAAAATGATGGCAGTCACACATAAGAGATATGTGTAGAGATACATGTAGACTGCAATATGATGGCAGTCTCACACATAAGAGATACATGTAGACTGCAATATGATGGCAGTCACACATAAGAGATATGTGTAGAGATACGTGTAGACTGCAATATGATGGCAGTCACACATAAGAGATACGTGTAGACTGCAAAATGATGGCAGTCACACATAAGAGATATGTGTAGACTGCAATATAATGGCAGTCACACATAAGAGATACGCGTAGACTGCAATATAATGGCAGTCACACATAAGAGATATGTGTAGAGATACATGTAGACTGCAATATGATGGCAGTCTCACACATAAGAGATACATGTAGACTGCAATATGATGGCAGTCACACATAAGAGATATGTGTAGAGATACGTGTAGACTGCAATATTATGGCAGTCACACATAAGAGATGCGTGTAGACTGCGATATGATGGCAGTCACACATAAGAGATATGTGTAGACTGCAATATGATGGCAGTCACACATAAGAGAGATGTGTAGAGATACGTGTAGACTGCAAAATGATGGCAGTCACTCATAAGAGATATGTGTTGACTGCAATATGATGGCAGTCACACATAAGAGATATGTGTAGAGATACGTGTAGACTGCAATATTATGGCAGTCACACATAAGAGATGCGTGTGGACTGCGATATGATGGCAGTCACACAAAAGAGAGATGTGTAGAGATACGTGTAGACTGCAATATGATGGCAGTCACACCTAAGAGATCCGTGTAGACTGCAATATGATGGCAGTCACACATAAAAGATACTTGTAGACTGAAAAATGATGGCAGTCACACATAAGAGATACGTGTAGACTGCAATATGATGGCAGTCTCACACATAAGAGATACGTGTAGACTGCAATATGATGGCAGTCACACATAAGAGATATGCGTAGAGATACGTGTAGACTGCAATATGATGGCAGTCACACATAAGAGATACGTGTGGACTGCAATATGATGGCAGTCACACATAAGAGAGATGTGTAGAGATACGTGTAGACTACAATATGATGGCAGTCACACATAAGAGATGCATGTAGACTGCAATATGATGGCAGTCACACATAAGAGATATGTGTAGACTGTGATATGATGGCAGTCACACATAAGAGATATGTGTAGACTGCAATATGATGGCAGTCACACATAAGAGAGATGTGTAGAGATACGTGTAGACTGCAATATGATGGCAGTCACACATAAGAGATATGTGTAGAGATACGTGTAGACTGCAATATGATGGCAGTCACACATAAGAGATATGTGTAGAGAAACATGTAGACTGCGATATGATGGCAGTCACACATAAGAGATATGTGTAGAGATACGTGGAAACTGCAATATGATGGCAGTCACACATAAGAGATATGTTTAGACTGCAATATGATGGCAGTCCCACATAAGAGATACGCGTAGACTGCAATATGATGGCAGTCACACATAAGAGATATGTGTAGAGATACGTGTAGACTGCAATATGATGGCAGTCACACATAAGAGATACGTGTAGACTGCAATATGATGGCAGTCACACATAAGAGATATGTTTAGACTGCAATATGATGGCAGTCACACATAAGAGATATGTGTAGAGATACGTGTACACTGCAATATGATGGCAGTCACACATAAGAGATACGCGTAGACTGCAATATGATGGCAGTCACACGTAAGAGATATGTGTAAAGATACGTGTAGACTGCAATATGATGGCAGTCACACATAAGAGATACGTGTAGGCTGCAATATGATGGCAGTCACACATAAGAGATATGTGTAGAGATACGTGTAGACTGCAATATGATGGCAGTCACACATAAGAGATACGCGTAGACTGCAATATGATGGCAGTCACACATAAGAGATATGTGTAGAGATACGTGTAGACTGCAATATGATGGCAGTCACACATAAGAGATACGCGTAGACTGCAATATGATGGCAGTCACACATAAGAGATATGTGTAGAGATATGTGTAGACTGCAATATGATGGCAGTCACACATAAGAGATACGTGTAGACTGCAATATGATGGCAGTCACACATAAAAGATACGTGTAGACTGAAAAATGATGGCAGTCACACATAAGAGATATGTGTGGAGATACATGTAGACTGCAATATGATGGCAGTCACACATAAGAGATACGTGTAGACTGCAATATGATGGCAGTCACACATAAGACATATGTGTAGACTGCAAAATGATGGCAGTCACACATAAGAGATATGTGTAGACTGCAATATGATGGCAGTCACACATAAGAGAGATGTGTAGAGATACGTGTAGACTGCAATATGATGGCAGTCACACATAAGAGATATGTGTAGACTGCAATATGATGGCAGTCACACATAAGAGATATATGTGGAGATACGTGTAGACTGCAATATGATGGCAGTCCCACATAAGAGATACGTGTAGACTGCAATATGATGGCAGTCACACATAAAAGATACTTGTAGACTGAAAAATGATGGCAGTCACACATAAGAGATACGTGTAGACTGCAATATGATGGCAGTCTCACACATAAGAGATACGTGTAGACTGCAATATGATGGCAGTCACACATAAGAGATACGTGTAGACTGCAATATGATGGCAGTCACACATAAGAGATATGTGTAGAGATACGTGTAGACTGCAATATGATGGCAGTCACACATAAGAGATACGTGTAGACTGCAATATGACGGCAGTCACACATAAGAGATATGTGTAGAGATACGTGTAGACTGCAATATGATGGCAGTCACACATAAGAGATACGCGTAGACTGCAATATGATGGCAGTCACACATAAGAGATATGTGTAGAGATACGTGTAGACTGCAATATGATGGCAGTCACACATAAGAGATACGCGTAGACTGCAATATGATGGCAGTCACACATAAGAGATACGTGTAGACTGCAATATGACAGCAGTCACACATAAGAGATATGTGTAGAGATACGTGTAGACTGCAATATGATGGCAGTCACACATAAGAGATACGCGTAGACTGCAATATGATGGCAGTCACACAAGAGATATGTGTAGAGATACGTGTAGACTGCAATATGATGGCAGACACACATAAGAGATACGCGTGGACTGCAATATGATGGCAGTCACACATAAGAGATATGTGTAGAGATACGTGTAGACTGCAATATGATGGCAGTCACACATAAGAGATACATGTAGACTGCAATATGATGGCAGTCACACATAAAAGATACGTGTAGTCTGAAAAATGATGGCAGTCACACATAAGAGATATGTGTAGAGATACGTGTAGACTGCAATATGATGGCAGTCTCACACATAAAAGATATGTGTAGACTGCAATGTGATGGCAGTCACACATAAGAGATATGTGTAGAGATACATGTAGACTGCAATATGATGGCAGTCACACATAAGAGATACGTGTAGACTGCAAAATGATGGCAGTCACACACAAGAGATATGTGTAGAGATACGTGTAGACTGCAATATGATGGCAGTCACACATAAGAGATACGTGTAGACTGCAATATGATGGCAGTCACACATAAGAGATACGTGTAGAGTGCAATATGATGGCAGTCACACATAAGAGATACATATAGAGATACGTGTAGACTGCAATATGATGGCAGTCACACATAAGAGATATGTGTAGAGATACGTGTAGACTGCAATATGATGGCAGTCACACATAAGAGATACGTGTAGACTGCAATATGATGGCGGTCACACATAAGAGATAGGTGTAGAGATACGTGTAGACTGCAATATGATGGCAGTCACACATAAGAGATACGTGTGGACTGCAATAAGATGGCAGTCACACATAAGAGAAATGTGTAGAGATACGTGTAGACTGCAATATTATAGCAGTCACACATAAAAGAGATGTGTAGAGATACGTGTAGACTGCAATATGATGGCAGTCACACATAAGAGATACGTGTAGACTGCAATATGATGGCAGTCACACATAAAAGATACTTGTAGACTGAAAAATGATGGCAGTCACACATAAGAGATATGTGTAGACTGCAATATGATGGCAGTCACACATAAGAGATACGTGTAGACTGCAATATGATGGCAGTCACACATAAGAGATACGTGTAGACTGCAATATGATGGCAGTTACACATAAGAGATATGTGTAGACTGCAATATGACTCAAGTAAACTACACCAAAATGTTATATGTTCCATTGAAAATATCGAACATTACACACGGCGCTCAAAAATCTATCAAAATGTTTTAGTACGACTTTGGTAAGCTATGAAGCCACACCGCTTGATGGATTGTACTGTGCTTCAACATAGGAGTATTAATATGGTGTGTGTATAAGGTAAGACATACTGTATTATATGACGTTTTGTTTCGCAATATTATGCTAAAGCAACTTTCCTTACCTTCTGGTACCTGCTGATCTGTATTTGGGATCTGCATAAGTCCTGAAAATTTGGCCGCTTTATAGTCTTTATAGTCCGTGCCAACAACGTAGTCGATAAGCTTCTTCTTTTTCTCTATCTTCTTGTTATGTGTTATTCATCCTCCTAATATAAAGTAGTGTACAGTTCTTCCTTATATCTGTCAGTAAACTCGCCATGAAAGCGCTAAAACATACCGGTGTTGTGAGTTTACATTATTCACCCAAAGAAATTTAGTTATTAGAGAGTTCTGGTCTGACGGTTTTTCACGGGACACATTTCTGGCGTTGTTGTTGCACTAGTGAGCCACGGATGAGGAGATGCTGCTCCGTTATTGATTGAAGTAAAGTCTGAATGTCATTAAAACAGTTCGCTCCATCTTTTGACACTTCTTCCACTCCCGTCCTTGCACGCTACACCGCTACAACAAAGATGACGGGGAGAAGACGCTAGAAAATAAATGATAATATGACCCCTTTAATGCACCTTATACTCCAATGCGCCATTTGTATGAAAATACACCAGATTAAACCCGCTCATCGGCAGTGCACCTTATAATCAGGGGCGCCCTATGGTCCGAAAAACACGGTATACATAATACTATACTAAATACCAAGCCTCTTTCCTTTCCCCATCAGACGTTTTACCTGAACAAAGACCAGTTCCAGGAGTGCCAGTGACAAGAAAGCTGGGATGAGATACTTCACGCTGAAAGAAGATTTCCTCTTGAAAAGACGACAGGCGTCTTGTTTCACCCTCGCAAACTTTACTCTTGTTTTCCGCGGGCCGTCCATAGCTTTCTAAGATCAACTGCAGGGTGAAAATATGGTGGTGCTCCAAAAATGCTCCCTGCTACCTTTTTCCAAGGTGTCCTTTCGGTTGTGCACCTGAGACCAGTTTCCAAACAGGAACTCAGCACCATCTGAGTCATGGACCGCAAATGCAAAACTCTATGGCTAATGCAGGTGGATGCAAAAAAAACTTAAATAAAAAAAATATTATTCAGTGCCACAAAGTGAGAAATAATTACCTCAGTCTCGAAATCAGAAAACCTTGATCGGAACATCCCTAAAAAAGATGTTATTTTTTGTTATGTTGATGTGTTAAATCTAATGTGGAGGTTCATTTGTGTCTTTATTACGAAAGCTTTTTGGGCACTGAATTAATGTAACTTAAGTTTTTGCGTTTAAAATTTGGGAGCTGAAATTTTTTTTACAAACTTGACACCTCAATGGTTGGTTCTGAGACTGGATCCATAACTTCAGTCCAAATATACCCGAAGTGGGTCTTGCGTTTTTCAAGCAGCACATTTTTTTTCAGCACAGATTTTTTCATCGCAATTTTTTTTAGACTGAATTTTTAAAACACTGATTTTTTTTCAAAATCGAATTCTTATACACTGAATTTTAAAACACTGAGTGCAGCTGGGATAGGCTCCAGCACCCCCCGCGACCCCGAAAGGGACAAGCAGTAGAAAATGTATGGATGGATGAATTTTTATACATTAAATTCCTATACACTGAATTTTAAAACACTGATTTATTATTAAAAAAAACACTGATTTATTCTAAAAAAAACCACTGATTTATTCTTAAAAACACTGATTTATTCTAATATATATATATATATATATATATATATATATATATATATATATATATATATATATATATATATATATATATATATATATAAAATATTTAAAAAAAATATTTGTATGCACTGAATTTTTTAAATACTGAATTTTTACACACTAAATTCTTACACACTGAATTTTAAAGCACTGATTTATTAAAAAACAATTTATTTTATACACTGAATTTTTACACACTAAATTTTTATACACTGAATTTTAAAACACTGATTTGAAAAAAATAAATTTCATACCCTGAATTTTAAAACACAAAATTTTTACACACTACATTCCTATACACTGAATTTTAAAACACTGAAGTTTTACACTTTAAATTCTTATACACTGAATTCTAAATCACTGAATTGTACGCACTAAATTCGTATATACTTAATTTGAAAACACTGAATTGTACACACTAAATTCTTACACACTGAATTTTAAAACACTGAATTTTTACACACTAAGTTCCTATACAGTGAATTTTAAAACACTGATTTTTTTTCAAAAACGGAATTCTTATACACGGAATTTTAAAACACTGAGTGCAGCTGGGATAGGCTCCAGCACCCCCCGCGACCCCGAAAGGGACAAGCAGTAGAAAATGTATGTATGGATGAATTTTTATACATTAAATTCCTATACACTGAATTTTAAAACACTGATTTATTATTAAAAAAAACACTGATTTATTCTAAAAAACACTGATTTATTCTAAAAATATATATATATAAGATATTTAAAAAAATATTTGTATGCACTGAATTTTTTAAATACTGAATTTTTACACACTAAATTCTTACACACTGAATTTTAAAGCACTGATTTATTAAAAAACAATTTATTTTATACACTGAATTTTTAAAACACTGAATTTTTACACACTAAATTCTTATACACTGAATTTTAAAACACTGATTTGAAAAAATTTAATTTTATACCCTGAATTTTAAAACACAACATTTTTACACATTACATTCCTATACACTGAAGTTTTACACTTTAAATTCTTATACACTGAATTCTAAATCACTGAATTGTACGCACTAAATTTGTATATACTTAATTTGAAAACACTGAATTGTACACACTAAATTCTTACACACTGAATTCTAAAACACTGATTTAAAAAAAGTAATTTTTATACACAGAATTTTTAAAATACTGAATTTTTACACACTAAGTTCCTATACAGTGAATTTTAAAACACTGATTTTTTTTCAAAAACGGAATTCTTATACACTGAATTTTAAAACACTGAGTGCAGCTGGGATAGGCTCCAGCACCCCCCGCCACCCTGAAAGGGACAAGCAGTAGAAAATGTATGGATGGATGAATTTTTATACATTAAATTCCTATACACTGAATTTTAAAACACTGATTTATTCTAAAAAATACTGATTTATTCTAAAAAAAAAAAAAACACTGATTTATTCTTAAAAACACTGATTTATTCTAAAAAATATATATATATAAAATATTAAAAAAAATATTTGTATGCACTGAATTTTTAAATACTGAATTTTTACACACTAAATTCTTACACACTGAATTTTAAAGCACTGATTTATTAAAAAACAATTTATTTTATACACTGAATTTTTACACACTAAATTCTTATACACTGAATTTTAAAACACTGATTTGAAAAAAATAAATTTCATACCCTGAATTTTAAAACACAAAATTTTTACACACTACATTCCTATACACTGAATTTTAAAACACTGAAGTTTTACACTTTAAATTCTTATACACTGAATTCTAAATCACTGAATTGTACGCACTAAATTCGTATATACTTAATTTGAAAACACTGAATTGTACACACTAAATTCTTACACACTGAATTTTAAAACACTGAATATTTATACACCAAATTCTTATACTCTGAATTCTAAAACACTGATTTTAAAAAATTTATTTTTATACACTGAATTTTTAAAACACTGAATTTTTACACACTAAGTTCCTATACAGTGAATTTTAAAACACTGATTTTTTTTCAAAAACGGAATTCTTATACACTGAATTTTAAAACACTGAGTGCCGCTGGGATAGGCTCCAGCACCCCCCGCGACCCCGAAATGGACAAGCAGTAGAAAATGTATGGATGGATGAATTTTTATACATTCAATTCCTATACACTGAATTTTAAAACACTGATTTATTATTAAAAAAAACACTGATTTATTCTAAAAAAAACCCCACTGATTTATTCTTAAAAACACTGATTTATTCTAAAGAAATATATATATAAAATATTAAAAAAGAAATTGTATGCACTGAATTTTTAAATACTGAATTTTTACACACTAAATTCTTACACACTGAATTTTAAAGCACTGATTTATTAAAAAACAATTTATTTTATACACTGAATTTTTACACACTAAATTCTTACACACTGAATTTTAAAACACTGATTTGAAAAAATTAAATTGTATACCCTGAATTTTAAAACACAAAATTTTTACACATTACATTCCTATACACTGAATTTTAAAACACTGAAGTTTTACACTTTAAATTCTTATACACTGAATTCTAAATCACTGAATTGTCGCACTAAATTGGTATATACTTAATTTGAAAACACTGAATTGTACACACTAAATTCTTACACACTGAATTTTAAAACACTGAATTTTTACACACTAGGTTCCTATACAGTGAATTTTAAAACACTGATTTTTTTTCAAAAACGGAATTCTTATACACTGAATTTTAAAACACTGAGTGCAGCTGGGATAGGCTCCAGCACCCCGAAAGGGACAAGCAGTAGAAAATGTATGTATGGATGAATTTTTATACATTAAATTCCTATACACTGAATTTTAAAACACTGATTTATTCTATAAAAAAAACACAGATTTATTCTTAAAATCACTGATTTATTCTAAAAAAAATATATATGTAAGATATTTAAAAAAATATTTGTATGCACTGAATTTTTTAAATACTGAATTTTTACACACTAAATTCTTACACACTGAATTTTAAAGCACTGATTTATTAAAAAAAAACAATTTATTTTATACACTGAATTTTTAAAACACTGAATTTTTACACACTAAATTCTTATACACTAAATTTTAAAACACTGATTTGAAAAAATTAAAGTTTATACCCTGAATTCTAAAACACAACATTTTTACACACTACATTCCTATACACTGAATTTTAAAACACTGAAGTTTTACACTTTAAATTCTTATACACTGAATTCTAAATCACTGAATTGCACGCACTAAATTCGTATATACTTAATTTGAAAACACTGAATTGTACACACTAAATTCTTACACATTGAATTTTAAAACACTGAATTTTTATACACGAAATTCTTATACACTGATTTCTAAAACACTGATTTAAAAAAGTAATTTTCATACACTGAATTTTTACACACTAAGTTCCTATACAGTGAATTTTAAAACACTGAATTTTACACACTAAATTCTAAGATACAAATTTTTAAAACAGTGAATTTTTATACACTAAATTCTTATTACACTGAATTCTAAAACACTGATTTGAAAAAAATTACATTTTATACACTGAATTTTAAAACACATAATTTGTATACACTATAAAGTCTAATACACTGAATTTTAAAACACTGATTTTTTAAACACACGTTTTGCTAATGGATTTTTTTTTTTTAAATGAAATTATCAGCATAATTTAAAAAACAATTGTGTTACATTAATTAAGTGCAAAAAAAAAAAAAAGCTTTCATAATAAAGACACAAATTAACCTCTATAATTAGGGTCATTGGGAAAAAACACAGTTTTAAATAAATAAATGACATTCAACTAAAACATTTAAAGTTGGTTCCCGTATGAAATTTTGATGATAAAATGTGCATTTCTGTCCAAATATTATATATAAATTACGCAAGCAAGTACTTTACTTCGATTAATCGTGATTAGTCGAAATTCAAACATGTAATTAATCTGATTTTAAAACTGGATCTTTTGATAGAACTAATTAAAACAAACAACTAATCTAGTACTTCAGTACACGATCCAACAATGAGGCCAATACAAACACAAAACACAACGTTTTATTGTGAAATTGCGTGAAACTCCAATATTTAAAACAACACCTGTGTCAAAATTACCACACTCATAAACACTTGGTGATGATCAGGATGTTAACATGTACATAAATATTATATGGACTGGAATCAGTTTCATTAAATCAACATTGTTTTTTCAACGACAATAATGCGAAAATTATCAGGTTATTCGCCACCATATTTGAATCGGAAAATAACCTTCTACTTAATAAATAATATTTTTTCACAATAAGATCATACAGTAGGAAAGGGATTCATATGGCCCCATTCGTCACGGTTTACCTGACACATGAAACGTGACGAATCGGGGGGGGGGGGGGGGGGGTGCACTATCCACTTAGGCCGCCAGATGGCAGTAGTGTTTTTTTGTGAAAATCCCACAGTGTCAGTTGCTATATAGAATGGCGCTTTATATCATTTTCAGCATTACAAAATGATTAACCGACCCCTCTTCCCCTTACGCGAGATCCACCCAGGAATGGGGCCATATGAATGCCTTCTCTAGCAGTTAAGGTGGTTTATGCATTCCAGATGAGAGCTAAAATGACAGACAGCAGCATTGGACCGCAGGACCAAAACAAACAACATGTCCCCGCTTTTAAGGTTGTGGCTCCAGGAGAGTTAGTCCCACTCGGGGACGGCTTAGAAGTAGACGGCGTCTCCCCAGGGCTCGGAGTGTTCCCGGGAGATACCGCGGGTCGACCTGACGCGGTGGGGGTGTACACCGAGGTGGACGATGGGGGATTGGGAGACCCCGAGGTCGATGCATCACCACTGTTGTCGTTTGCACCAGTGGATGAGGTCCTGGATGTGATCACTGGATTTGTGCTGGAAGCATCATGATGTTGGGTGACCTGACTCGTGCCTGATCCACTTGTGCAGGAAGTGCATGCCGTGACCATTTGACCCTGCAAAAGAGTCACGTTTCAGTCCATTTGAATAGAATGAATAGAATAACAGTGTGCAGAATTGGTTATTTCAGTCGCTATTGTGTGACTGTGATGGAAGAAGTAGTTTCTGGATGACTTCCTTCCTGCCACCCCTTACCAAAGGTGGTTAGTACCGCGCTACATTTACTCCGTTACATCTACTTGAGTAACTTTTGGGATAAATTGTACTTCTAAGAGTAGTTTTAATGCAACATACTTTTACTTTTACTTGAGTATATTTATAGAGAAGAAACGCTACTTTTACTCCGCTACTTTTATCTACATTCAGCTCGCTACTCGCTACTAATTTTTATCGATCTGTTAATGCACGCTTTGTTTGTTTTGGTCTGTCAGACAGACCTTCATAGTGCCTGCGTTTCAACAAATACAGTCACTGGTGACGTTCACTACGTTCCACCAATCAGATGCAGTCACTGGTGACGTTGGACCAATCAAACAGAGCCAGGGGTCACATGACCTGACCTAAACAAGTTGAAAAACGTATTCGGGTGTTACCATTTAGTGGTCAATCGTACGGAATATGTACTGTACTGTGCAATCTACTAATAAAAGTTTCACTCAATCAATCAATCAAAAGTGTGAAGGAAAAAAGACCCTTTTTTAATTTCAACCGTACATCCCGTCAAAAGCCTAAAGACTGACTGCACAGTTCCTGTCTTCACAATAAAAGTGCCGCTCCATCGCGCCTGCGCTTTCAAAATAAGAGTCTCCGAAAGCCAGCGCAAACAAGCTAGCAAGCGACGGAGTTTGCCGCCAATGTATTTCTTGTAAAGTGTATAAAAACGAATATGGAACCTGGACAAATAAGAAGCCAAAAACCAACCACTTTCATGTGGTATTAGATAGAAAGGAGGAACTTTTTTTCTCCTCCATTTGAAAACGTGGACTTTATCATCACTCCTGTCTGATTCCAATCAATGCAAGTCATCAGAATCAGGTAATACACCAACTTATATTCTTGTTTTCATGAAAGAAAGGAATCTATATGTGTTAAACATGCATGTATATTCATTAAAACACCTTTAACATGTAAACAAAAACGGCAAAATAAATAAATATAAATGATATACTGTATATATCAATGTATGTATATACATATATATATATATAAAAAATAAAAAAAAATCTCCTGATGATTGAGGGTACCCCCCCTCATGAAACAGGCCTGTAGAGATGAAACAGTCTTGTGATTTTTTTCCCCACACATACATATATATATATATATATATATATATATATATATATATATATATATATATATATATATATATATATATATATATATATATATATATATGTGTGTGTATATATATATATATATATGTGTGTGTGTATATATATATATATATATATATATATATATATATATATATATACACACACACACATATATATATATATACACACATATATATATATATATATATATATATATGTATGTGTGGGGGAAAAAAATCACAAGACTATTTCATCTCTACAGGCCTGTTTCATGAGGGGGGTACCCTCAATCGTCAGGAGATTTTTATATATATATATATATATATATATATATATATATATATATATATATATGTGTGTGTATATGTTACTCATCAGTTACTCAGTACTTGAGTAGTTTTTTCACAACATACTTTTTACTTTTACTCAAGTAAATATTTGGGTGACTACTCCTTACTTTTACTTGAGTAATAAATCTCTAAAGTAACAGTACTCTTACTTGAGTACAATTTCTGGCTACTCTACCCACCTCTGCCCCTTACTTAGTGTTATGTTTACTAATATTAGATGGAAACAACCCTCTGTATAGTTCTACACCACTGCAAAGCCCAGTACAGTAATCAGAGTACTATTAGATGAACAGCTCGTCCTTACTGAGCATTGTTAACTTTGTCTTGAACACAGCTCCTGTACGGGTCTCACAAGCACACTTTGTTTCTCCATCTTACTTATCATGTGACATTTCCAGGCCCCATTAAGATGTCAGATAAAGCGAGGCTGCAGAATAGTGGATCGCTGTTTGCTGCACAGGCAAATCATTCATTCATGGTGAAATGGTGTATCATTCAAAGGTCAAACACCTGCTTGCTTGTTCCAGGTGAATACATTAGGCATGAACACATTAACCACGCTTTGCATGTTGCTGTGCATGATCGGTAAAGGCTTTACACACACACACACACACACACACACACACACACACACACACACACACACACACACACACACACACACACACACACACACACACACACACATATACACACACATTCTTGTATTTCTTATCTTCTTGAGACCTCCGAAAAATGCCTACCTCATTAAGGACCACCCTTTCTAGACATATAAAGATTTGTATTTACAACGTTAATAATGCATATATACTATATACTAAAGGTAATATTTTAGGGTTTTTTTTGTTGGTGAATTTTTTGTTTGTTATTTACTTCAAGTTATTACAGTATTTCTCTATATACATATTTATTTATTTTTTTAAATTCATTTTGGCCAAAGGGGGCGCATTTCAATTTCTTACACACACTTGTTATTACATACATTGGCCAGAGGGGGAGCACTTCAAATTTTTTACACACTTGTTATTTCATATGTTGACCAGAGGGGGAGCACTTTTAAAACCGACACGCAGTCAATTTGAAGAATCCCTCCTTTTTGGGACCACCCTCATTTTGATAGATTTCACCACCAAATGAGACATTCTCTATTAGATGCAATGGTTTTTCGTATTGGGATCATGATTTATGTCCTAACTTGTTCACACCTCCTCATATGGAAGGTACTTTTCCTTGTTGATGTCTCAAGAAGGGTAGAAATGCAAGAACACACACACACACACACACACACACACACACACACATACTCTATGTGCTATGTAAACTTGCATGTGTTTATATTGTATGTCAGTGAAGTTTTTGCTTAAAATACATTGATTGGGATTGGTAGGTGACAAACATGAAGACTTGCTAGAGATGCTGACTTGAATATATATATATATACATGTATATGTATATATATATATATATGTATATGTGTATATACATACATGCATATGAATGTGTATATACATATATATATATATATATATATATATATATATATATATATATATATATATATATATATATATATATAAAGTACAGGCCAAAAGTTTGGACACACCTTCTCATTCAATGCATTTTCTTTATTTTCTTGACTATTTACATTGTAGATTGTCACTGAAGGCATCAAAACTATGAATGAACACATGTGGAGTTATGTACTTAACAAACAAAGGTGAAATAACTGAAAAAAATGTGTTATATTCTAGTTTCTTCAAAATAGCCATCATTTGCTCTGATTACTGCTTTGCACACTCTTGGCATTCTCTCAATGAGCTTCAAGAGGTAGTCACCTGAAATGGTTTTCACTTCACAGGTATGCTTGTATGTATATATATATATATATATATATATATATATATATATATATATATATATATATATATATATATATATATATATATATATACATACATACATTTTCTACCGCTTGTATGAATGTGTATATATATGTACACATACATACACATATATACATATATGCATATATACATATATAGTGTATATATATATATATTTATTATATGTAATATATATATACATATATATGTATACATAATTATTTTTTAGGGATGTCAAACAATTACAATGTTTAATGCTGATTAATCACATTTTGTACACAGGTGACTCATAATTAATACTGATTAATAGCAGATACACTTCTTTTAATCTTTAATATACAAATGTTTGTTTATCAAACATGATGCTGTTTTCAACAGTTCAACACAAAATGGACACACACAGAGACATACGCGCACTTACACAGACGCAAGACTCCCGGGGGTCTAAATCCAGTTCTTTAGTTCTCTCACTTTCTCCCATTATAACCTACATATTTTAAACTATATATTTTATTTAAAAAATTCCCACTAATTCTCCTTCTGTCTCGTCACGGTGGAACACCGGCGCAGTTGCACATGCATCATTTGCGTGAGTATGTTTAGGGGCGTGATAACCAGAAAAGGGCGCTATATAAACACTAAAATGTGTTCTACAACTAGACTAAAAAAACAGGTAAATGAAAAAAAAATATGCAGGTAAGTTAAATAATTCAAGTAGATCAGGGGTGTCCAAACTTTTTCCACAAAAGGTGGAAAAAGTCAAAGCATGCGAGGGCCATTTTGATATTTTATTTTGTAAAAAAAAACAAGCTAAAAACTGACATTAATTTACAAACAAAACATTGAGTCTGCTTTGTGTTATAGATGACAAGGTGTATTAATTATTAATAATATTTTGATTATTTTTCTCACATTTTATTTGTTGTTTTTTGTTTGATTTTATTTCGACAGAAAAAAAAAACCTTAGCTGCGGGCCTCAAATGGTCCCTAGGCCACACTTTGGACACCCTTGGAATAGATTAATTGATACAAGAAATAATGGTGCAGTCATAGAAAAAACACCCACAGGCTTTGTGGAGACAGGAAAGCAAGCCCAAATAAGCAACAGCACGTTCAAAAACAACCTCAAAAAGCCTTTAGGAATGGTGTTAAAAAGTAGTAAAATGAAAATAAATACATACATTTTGCTAACTTGTTATTATTGCATTGACTTTGACAGACCTAATATTTTTATATAAATAAAAAACACAAATATTTTAATTCTTGCCAGTGTCAGGAGTGAGGAATAAACACCAGCTGAATCTAACATGACCCTTTTTTGTTTGCTTGCTGCCTTCACAAATATATGTAAAATCGCGGTCTACCTGACATCCCAAGTGCGCCTACCTGAGTGCAGCTCGTTGTCATGACGATGAGGAACACAGCGAGGACAAACCTTGTTGCTTTCTCCATAGTCGTCTTTTTACGGTTTCCTTTCCTGCCGAATGCGAGTCCCTTACTTTCAGCCGGTCCTTTTATACCGGTCACGCAGATGCCGATAAGAGATAGTTGTCCGGGATAAAACATGAACAAAAAAAAAAAAGATCTGCGGTGTATTCTGGAAAGTGAGAGGAGATAAGAGAACTGTGCCTGGTATGGAAATGAGAATGGCTTCACATGATCTTTTGTCACTGTGCAATCACTCTTTATTCAGTAATATCTTACATGTTAAAAACAAAACCTTCATTTTATCATCATGTGTGTCAGGTTCAAACACTGATGACATCTATTTAACAAGACAAGAGGCAAAGAATTAAACAGAGACAGAATTCAATTTGGACTCAATTGAGGAGACAAGCACACTGTACCCTTTTACAGTATCTCCAGCACGCTCTGCCACAAGATTGCACTCCTCCTTCTTTATTTGACTTTCTCCTCCCACCTGACCACCGCTTCCACTTTCAGAGGGATGTGGGTCGTAAACAGCGTTGCCTTTGGTTACAGAATAGTTCAAAAGAAGGGGTCGTAAAATAGTTCAAAAAGAGTTCCATAAAATAGTTCAAAAAGAGTTCGTAAAATACTTCAAAAAGAGTTCGTCTGAAAATTGGGCAGATCCTGCCATCTCTCCGCTCTGAAGTCCTTGGGCCAGAACAACATCCTTCTGTTGATTACCATACATGAGAGAACCCCTTCCTGTGGCTCTCCCCCTTACACAGTGGGGTTTTACGAGCCTTACTCTTGGTAGGCCTCAAAGACAGCCCCTGTCCTTTTGCCTGGAACTCATTTCAACACAAAGTTTTTTGTGATAACTTACAAACAAGTATTCTAACAATGTGTTTTACCAGGAACTAATAATGTGATGAATTATTCGGGGGTCTTGTTTGTTTAAAGGATGTTGCAGGCACGACCACTCCAGATTCTGCCACTCCTTGGGTGGTGAGCACAGGCCCAATTCAGGCCCTCGCGCCACCCTCGTGAGGTTTGTTTATGACCGTTTGAATAGAAACACGCACTTTTGTGGAGGTCATTTTGTGAAGCTCTGTATCCTGGTATCTCATCCATGCTCTTGACACTGTGCCAGCAAACCAAGCTGCACTAACAGAGCAACTTTTGTTCCAGGAAAGGTTATATTTCTTTTCTTTTGTTGAGGAGAACTGTTTTACTGATATATTATTATTTTATATTATATTGTTATATTATATAACATTTTTATATAATTTTTTTTTTTAATAAAAAAAAATACTAATAATTCTTATATAAAAATGTTATATAATAAATACATTTTTATTTAGCTCCTTTGACTTTCTTTCTATAAAAAAAAGAAAGAAAAAAAAGAAAAATGTTTTATATATTGTATATATTATATACTATAATAATATAATATATCAGTGTATATTATATATTGTATGTATAATACGTAAATAATACATATATGTTATATTTTATATTGCTACTATGGTACATTTTTAGTCTACTTTATACCTTTTGTTTTCGCCCTCTTTTTGTGCCCTTGTGTGCATTATCCTTTCCATCCTTACCCTTTCCATCATTTGTGACTGAGCTACTGTGTATAACAATTTCCCTTGTGGATCAACACAGTTTGTCTAAGTTTTACATTTTGGCGGCAGCAGGTTATAAGTCTGTTTTGTGCATAATTCAAGCTGTTTGCAAATGCAACAAATTATAGACTCTCAATATTTTTGATTTAATGAATGAATTTTCTCTATAATTAACATGTATTACCCTAACGAGGGGGTCACATACCCGTGGCGCTCCAGCCGCATGCGGCTCTTTAGTGCCGCCCTAGTGGCTCCCTGTAGCATTTTTTAAAAAGGTGTGCTGGCAGGGTAAGGACCAGACAGTAAAAGGTGCTGCAAAACACAGACGGAACAGGAAGTACTTTAAAAAAACAAGAGCGCAGGAACAGGAAGTGATACTGAACAGAACATTAACCAATAACACCAAACCGGAACTATTTGCTAATTTGATTTATACTAGTCTAGGGAGGTGTTTAGGGCACGTCCGACCGGTAAGAGGCCACGGGGAAGACCCAGGACACGTTGGGAAGACTATGTCTCCCGGCTGGCCTGGGAACGCCTCGGGATCCCTCGGGAAGAGCTGGGGAGAGGGAAGTCTGGGCTTCCCTGCTTAGGCTGCTGCCCCCGCGACCCAACCTCGGATAAGCGGAAGAAGATGGATGGATGGATAGCTTAGTTTATTATTTCTTCGGTCAGTGGCCAACAAAATAAAAAAACTGTTTTACATCCACAAATTCATAAATGGACAATTTTACAGACCGAAAGGGTTCAGGCCGGGGGTCAGCAACCCGCGGCTTTCCAGCCGCATGCGACTCTTTAGTGCCGCCCTCCCTGGAGCATTTTTAAAAAAGGATTGACAATGGACAAAGATGTGGAAAGAATATTTTCTTTGTTTTAGTATGTTTTTTGTTTGAGGACAAACATGACACAAACCTTCCCAATTGTTAGAAAGCCCACTGTTTAATATGTGTGTGTGTATGCTTCACTGATGACACTATTTGGTGAACATCGTTTTGTCCTACTAATTTTGGCGGTTCTTGAACTCACCATAGTGTAGACTGTGATGCAACAGTTTGTGTACATGTAAAATCTTCCACTCCTTCTATGTCTCATTTTGTCCACCAAACGTTTTATGCTGTGCGTGAATGCACAAAGGTGCGCTTTGTCGACTTGTTGGGGAGTGCTAATCAGGCATATTTGGTCAGTGCATGACTGCAAGCTAATCAATGCTAACATGCTATTTAGGCTAGGTGTATGTACATATTGCATCATTATGCCTCATTTGTAGGTATATTTGAGCTCATTTAATATCCTTTACTTTTATCCTATTTGTATATAATTTAGTTTTGCATGTCTCATGACACATTATCTGTATGTAATAATAGTTTCTAATGTTGTAAAAATCTGTTGAATAAATATTAAATTTCAACATTTCTGTCAACGAAGATTTGCTTCATCCTGCGACACATAGTCATTTTGATAGTAGGCTATTATAGCTAATATAGACACTTACGTCATGTGTTGCCTTCATTATAAGACTTATATACGACTTTTCTTTTTTTTGCGGCTCCAGACAGGTTTGTTTTTTGTATTTTTGGTCCAATATGGCTCTTTCAACGTTTTGGGTTGCCGACCCCTGCCCTAACTGAACTTTTTTGTAATACGGTTAGTGAAAGAAGCGTACTTTTGTGGTTATTTCCCAATATTTCTGCACAATAACTCAGTTATGGTAATACTAGAGAGGAGTAGAGAATGTAGAGTGATTTTTGTTTGAGAACATATTTTGCTTTGCTCATTATTAAAGTATTTTTTGCCACTTTATTTTCTATATTGTTATATGAGATTTGCATTTCATATTATCATGTCAATGTCATTCAGGACTAGTCTTTATTTGTCAAAACATCTCTTTAATTGATACATTTCTTCTATTATTATGTGTGATTTCTCCAGAACAATCAGTCATATCGTCTGCAAATACTAACTTGAAGTTCTTTGTAACTTAAAACATTGAACAATTGTGGTCCCAGGATTGATCCCTGGGGTACCCCGCAATACATATTTAGAGCTGTAGACGTGTGTTTGCATAGAGTAAATAATTATATAAAAAAATTATAATTTTCAATGATTTTAGGACATTGTGGAAATAAGAAAACCGGTCTATGGTTTGTAAACTGGTGTCTGTCCCCAGTCTTATAAACTGGTTTAATTTTTGCTATTTTCATTTACTTGTTTGAAATTAAAGGGTGATGTTGTACATTGACATTTCGAAGATCTCTTAAAAATCTTATTTAAAAAAAAAAAAAAAAAGTTTTTATGATATAAATTATTTAAGCGCATCTGCACCCTTATTTTTTGGAGCAGTTTTATTTTACGCTGTTAAAAAAACAAACCATTTTCATCTCAGTATGGAAAACACTCACTATTCAGGAAAATGAAGCAAACAGAGAGAAATGATGGTTGACTCGATCACCCGAAGAAGGAATTTGACAACAGAAATCTTTTAGCAAACAGTGCCATTGACATGTTTGATAGGAGAAGAATTCTTTTATGCGTATGTTCTTATTTTTCCACCCAAAACAAACACAGATGGAATTGTTGGAATGGCTTTGTGTGAAAATACTAACTAAAAGATAAAGGCTTGTTGCTAGGCTACTTTGGTTCATGCATATAATCCATTAATGTAATAAGTCACTTTTTCAGACATTCAGCAATAAATGTCTCTAGTAAACTGCTGGCAGCACTAAAACTGCATGCTGATTTTGTCAAATGACATTTATTGTTAATACCATGTGTCCTCAAATGCTGGCTTTGGCTTTAATTATTGTAATTTCCCAATTAATCACTCATACACTTGAAAAAATAAACACCACACCTAAAATATTAATCATCCATATCCCTTTTTTTCACAATGTCAAAAAATAATGCCATATTTACAAATAGTTAGACCTAAATAATACTTTTTTTTAATCTTCATCGTATTTAACTAAATTATCTTGTTTTAAATTAGTTTTTAAAACTGAAATATTAGTTTACTGGAATTTAATTATGATTATTGTACATTATATATCCTTATTTGGATCAATTTAGGGGACATTTTATTGTTGTTATGCATTAAAATACTACTCATACACTCTAAATTGCATTATATCAGGTAGCTTTTATTTAATTCGTTTTTAAAACTTAAATAATAAGTAATTTAGTTTACTGTGGAATTTAATATTAGTTATCATAAAGTATACAACCTTATTTTTTATCAATTTAGGGAACATTTTATTGGCTGTGTAACTATTTTTATGCATAATTTTTCTTTGCATAAACTCTAAATTGCATTATATTAGGTATCTTTTTTAATTAGTTTTCAAAACTTAGATAATAAGTACCGTAATTTAGTTTTCTGGAATTTAATGTTGATTATTATACAGTATATATCATTATTTGGATCAATTTATGGAACATTTTATTGGCTGTGTAGCTGTTTTTATGCATTATTTGTCTATGCATACACTCTAAATTGCATTATAATAGGTAGCTTTTTTTGATTAGTTTTTAAAACTTAAATTATAAGTTATTTAGTTGTCTGGAATTTTAATGTTGATTATTATACAGTATGTATCCTTATTTGGATCAATTAAGGGGACATTTAATTGGCTGTATAGCTGGTTTTAAGCATTAATATACTACATATACAATTATTGCATTATATTAGGTCTCTATTTTTTAAATTGTTTTTTAAAAATTCAATAATAAGCCATTTACTTTACTGGAATTTAATGTTGACTATTATACAGTAAATATCCCTATTTGGATCAACTTAGGGGGCATTTTATTGGCTGTATAGCTGTTTTTAGGCACATACTGTATATACCAGCACCCCCGCAACCTCGATAGGGACAAGCGGTAGAAAATGGATGGATATACTCCAAATATACTCTGACTTAAATTATATTAGGTATCAGAGTATGAGGTGTGAAGAGTATCAACAAAAACATAAATTGTGCTTTTCTTTATTTAGTTTAACAGGTACTTTAGTATGATAGGTAACATTATAAGGTCATGTATTAAATGAATACATTTTAAATTCAAATAATATATTGGTATTTACACATTATGTGAAATACAATGTTTGTCAAAGTAGGTATGAAGGTGGTGTATAAATTATTCATGTTGGTGCAGCCACCACAAGCAAACAAGAGCAAAATACCACTTAGATTAGATTAGACTAGATTAGTTTATTTCAAAGGGGACAATGCAATTTCATAAAACACATGACTTCACATGGTTAAAAAGGCCAGACTTAGCCCAGAAGGCTAGTTTTCATCTGTAGTCCCCTGTGAAGTGAAGTGAATTATATTTATATAGCGCTTTTCTCTAGTGACTCAAAGCGCTTTTACATAGTGAAACCCAACATCTAAGATACATTTAAACCAGTGTGGGTGGCACTGGGAGCAGGTGGGTAAGGTGTCTTGCCCAAGGACACAACAGCAGTGACTAGGACGGCGGAAGCGGGGATCGAACCTGGAACCCTCAAGTTGCTGGCACGGCCGCTCTACCAACCGAGCTAAAAAGGCCAGAATTAGCCAGAAGGCTAGTTTTAATTTGTAGTCCCCTGGCCATGATGTAAAAAAAAAAGGGCAGTAGAGAAAAAGAAAAGTAAATAGAGATAAAAAGAAAAAAAAAAGCACACAATTTATATACAACATGATAAAAAATAAAATACAACATCAAAACATAACATATAATTTAGCATCAAAACAGGCTCATATTTTAGTGCTGACAGCTGTAGACTCTGATAAGCACTTAAATAATAGTGATATAGACAAAATTAGTAAAATTTGCAAAAGCCATACAAAGTCAATATACTATTGTACATGATAATTATTGCTAAAGTATTGCTAAAGTAGCTATTTTGTTTCATCGACTAAAAAAAAGAAAGTCCTTTTCCGGTGGTGTTCTGAATGTGGCCTGTGGGTGGCAGTAATGCACATTTTCTGCACCTGCAGTGCCCTGAAATAGCAGCAGAAGTAGAATATTAAACAGGCGCTTTCATAAAAAAAGACTACAATTTGGGGAATTATTCATGAGACAGAAACGTTCAACGTAAGTGCCTCATGGATTCATAAATACCTAGACTTATTTTATTATCGAAAGGTCGTCCTAACTCAGGTATTCATGTCCGCTCTTTTCGTCGCTAAGCTATTAAGCCGACATGCCTCTCAGTAGGGGCAGCTAGCATGTTAGCTTGGTCTGCATATATACACTACAACACAACGTGGTACTCTTTATTTTATTTTTCAATGAATTGCATTATTTTTAGGCTTTTATTGGCTTTCTGGTCGAAGCAGATCACCGTCTAACGCTTCTTTTTCGCCCGTTGAAGTCGAGCAACTGTGTAGTGAAAGTGCGTTTTGGGACAAGCGGTAGAAAATGGACTGGAGTTGAGATGAGTTTGAGTTTATTTGGAGCATGCATGCATAAAACATGATACATCACACATGCATGCATGCATGCATGCATACAACATGATGCATCACACATGCATGCATGCATACAACATGATACATCACACATGCATGCATACAACATGATACATCACACATGCATGCATACAACATGACACATCACACATGCATGCATACAACATGATACATCACACATGCATGCATACAACATGATACATCACACATGCATGCATACAACATGACACATCACACATGCATGCATACAACATGATACATCACACATGCATGCATACAACATGATCAGAGGTGGGTAGAGTAGCCAGAAATTGTACTCAAGTAAGAGTACTGTTACTTTAGAGATTTATTACTCAAGTAAAAGTAATGAGTAGTCACCCAAATATTTACTTGAGTAAAAGTAAAAAGTATGTTGTGAAAAAACTACTCAAGTACTGAGTAACTGATGAGTAACATACACACACATATCATATATATATATATATATATATATATATATATATGTATGTACATATATACACATACATTGATATATATTTCTTTATTTTGCCGTTTTTGTTTACATGTTAAAGGTGTTTTAATGAATATACATGCATGTTTAACACATATAGATTCCTTTCTTTCATGTTGACAAGAATATAAGTTGGTGTATTACCTGATTCTGATGACTTGCATTGATTGTAATCAGACAGCAGTGCTTAACGTCCACGTTTTCAAATGCAGGAGAAAAAAAGTTCCTCCTTTCTGTCTAATACCACATGAAAGTGGTTGGTTTTTGGTATCTTATTTGTCCAGCTTCCATATTCGTTTTCACACACTTTACAAGAAATACATTGGCGGCAAATTCCGTAGCTTGCTAGCTTGTTTGCGCTGGCTTTCGGAGACTCTTATTTTGAAAGCGCAGGCGCGATGGAGCGGCACTTTTATTGTGAAGACAGGAACTGTGCAGTCAGTCTTTAGGCTTGTGACGTTTGAAATAAAAAAGTGTCTTTTTTCCTTCACACTTTTGATTGATTGATTGAAACTTGTATTAGTAGATTGCACAGTACAGTACATATTCCGTACAATTGACCACTAAATGGTAACACCCCAATAAGTTTTTCAACTTGTTTAAGTCAGGTCATGTGACCGCCTGGCTCTGTTTGATTGGTCAAACGTCACCAGTGACTGCATCTGATTGGTGGAACGGATGCAAACGTCACTAGTGACTGCATTTTATTGGTGGAACGGAGTGAAACGTCACCAGTAAGGCAGGCACTTTGAAGGTCTGTCTGACAGACCAAAACAAACAAAGCGTGCATTAACAGATCGATAAAAATTAGTAGCGAGTAGCGAGCTGAATGTAGATAAAAGTAGCGGAGTAAAAGTAGCGTTCCTTCTCTATAAATATACTTAAGTAAAAGTAAAAGTATGTTGCATTAAAACTACTCTTAGAAGTACAATTTATCCCAAAAGTTACTCAAGTAGATGTAACGGAGTAAATGTAGCGCGTTACTACCCACCTCTGAACATGATACATCACACATGAATGCATACAACATGACGCATCACACATGCATGCATAAATACAACATGACGCATCACATGCATGCATACAACATGATACATCACACATGCATGCATACAACACGATACATCACCATTAACAGTTTCTCTATTCAACATGTTCGAAAAGGAGTAGGAAGAAGCATAGCTTATTTAATCCCACCCCTTTTCCTTTACATAGCAGTTGCTAAAACTTTTGTTCACTTCCCGTTCTCAATTTATTCACAATATACTCCATAAGTAATAACAATAAAAATAAATAAATAATACTGGGTGAGGTAAGTTATGTTTCATATGATGAGATGAGTAAGATTATCTTGAAAATGAATGGATGGATGAGATAAATTCAGAACGTTTGTCATGGTTCTTATTAGGGATGTCCGATAATGGGTTTTTGCCGATATTCCGATATTGTCCAACTCTTTAATTACCGATACCGATGTATACAGTCGTGGAATTAACACATTATTATGCTTAATTTGGACAACCAGGTATGGTGAAGATAAGGTCTTTTTTTTTTTAAATTAATAAAATAAAATAAGATAAATAAAGTAAAAACATTTTCTTGAATAAAAAAGAAAGTAAAACAATATAAAAACAGTTACAAAGAAACTAGTAATTAATGAAAATGAGTAAAATTAACTGTTAAAGGTTAGTACTATTAGTGGACCAGCAGCACGCACAATCATGTGTGCTTACGGACTGTATCCCTTGCAGACTGTATTGATATATATTGATATATAATGTAGGAACCAGAATATTAATAACAGAAGGAAACAACCCTTTTGTGTGAATGAGTGGGCGAGGGAGGTTTTTTGGTTGGTGCACTAATTGTAAGTGTATCTTGTCTTTTTTATGTTGATTTAATAAAAAAATTAAAAAATGATACCGATAATAAAAAAAAAACGATAACGATAATTTCCGAAATTACATTTTAAAGCATTTATCGGCCGATAATATCGGTAGGCCGATATTATCGGCCATCTCTAGTTCTTATTCTTTGTACTTTGTAAACACTTTAAGTTTGAAGAGTTTCTTGAAGTGGATCATATTAGTACATTGTTTAATTTCTTTGCGTAATCCATTCCATAATGTAATTCCACATGCTGATATGCAAGGTCTTAAGTGTTGTAAATGCTTACAAATGTTTTAAATTACATGTTTCTCTAAAATTATATTTCTTGAAGAATTGTTGTATATTCTTGGGTAGCAGATCATAGTTTGCTTTGTGTATAATTTTAGCTGTTTGCAAATTCACTATGTCGTGGAATTTCAGTATTTTTGATTCAATAAATAAAGGGTTTGTATGTTCTCTATATCCAACATCATGTATTATTCTAACTGATCTTTTTTTGTAGTTATTTCCCCATATTTCTACACAATAACTCCGATATGGTAACACTAGCGAGCAGTAGCGAGAGATGTTAAAGTTGAATGAACTTGTGTTCAGCTTCCTGTAGTGATGGCGGCATCGTTACCACAGAAGCCAGGCATGGCAGGGATGCCCCCGCAGCAGCAGCAGCAGCAGCAGTCACACATGCCCCCCACTGGCGCCTCGGTCGCAGGTCAACAGCCAATGGCACCCCAGGGTGCCCTGAGAGAGATCTCCCCTGTGTTTCTCTGTCGGATCGGACAGGAGACCGTCCAGGACATTGTCACTCGCACCATGGAGATCTTTCAAATCACACGAGCCACGCAAGTAAGAGAAAACTTTTTTTCCCCCTCAGACATTCCTACACACACCATCTACGAGTGTAACGTTTAATCGATATTCCATCCATCCATCCATCTTCTTCCGCTTATCCGAGGTCGGGTCGCGGGGGCAGCAGCCTAAGCAGGGAAGCCCAGACTTCCCTCTCCCCAGCCACTTCGTCCAGCTCCTCCCTTTAATCGATATTGATTTACATAATATTCTTTAGATACAGCTACATTGATCTGTGCTCGGCAAGTTTGCCTTCCGGAAGACAGGTATCGATCTTGCATTGTTTTAAAAGGAAACGGATCATTTTTATCGATGCTAGAAAAAGGAAAACATTGGCTTAAAGAAGTTCGACCATTTTAATGATAAGGATTTTAAACGTTACTCAAGTCTGCGTCATCGCCATCAGTCGCCAACACAAGATTAACGGATAGGTACGGTGGCCGATAAAGGTCGCAACAAGACAATATAAATCACCACGCAACCACTTTCAACTACAACACGATCGCAAAAGCCACAACAAATACAAACGCCACAACACAACTTTACGCCACAAAAGCTGCGACGATGGAAGTGACGGAGGATGTTACTTCCTGAACGTAGTGTGTTAGTATACCGTATTTTTCGGACTATAAGTCGCAGTTTTTTTCATAGTTTGGCCGGGCTCCAGTGCGACTTGTATATGTTTTTTTCCTTTTTTATTATGCATTTTCGGCAGGTGCGACTTATACTCCGAAAAATACGGTAATTGGAAAGGTGAAAAAGTTATTTAAAAATTGGTCACCAAACTCAGAGTCCTCAAAGCGTATGTATATTCTGTCCTACTTTACGGTTGTGAATGCTGGATGTAGTTGCGGAGAGAACCACATTGTCCATCCATCCATCCATCTTCTTCCGCTTATCCGAGGTCGGGTCGCGGGGGCAGCAACCTAAGCAGGGAAGCCCAGACTTCCCTCTCCCCAGCCACTTCGTCCAGCTCTTCCTGTGGAACCCCGAGGCGTTCCCAGGCCAGCCGGGAGACATAGCCTTCCCAACGTGTCCTGGGTCTTCCCCGCGGCCTCCTACCGGTCGGACGTGCCCTAAACACCTCCCTAGGGAGGCGTTCGGGTGGCATCCTGACCAGATGCCCGAACCACCTCATCTGGGTCCTCTCGATGTGGAGGAGCAGCGGCTTTACTTCGAGCTCCTCCCGGATGGCAGAGCTTCTCACCTTATCTCTAAGAAAGAGCCCCGCCACCCGGCGGAGGAAACTCATTTCGGCCGCTTGTACCCGTGATCTTGTCCTTTCGGTCATAACCCAAAGCTCATGACCATAGGTGAGGATGGGAACGTAGATCGACCGGTAAATTGAGAGCTTTGCCTTCCGGCTCAGCTCCTTCTTCACCACAACGGATCGATACAGCGTCCGCATTACTGAAGATGCCGCACCGATGCGCCTGTCGATCTCACGATCCACTCTTCCCTCACTCGTGAACAAGACTCCGAGGTACTTGAACTCCTCCACTTGGGGCAAGATCTCCTCCCCAACCCGGAGATGGCACTCCACCCTTTTCCGGGCGAGAACCATGGACTCGGACTTGGAGGTGCTGATTCTCATCCCAGTCGCTTCACACTCTGCTGCGAACCGATCCAGTGAGAGCTGAAGATCCTGGCCAGATGAAGCCATCAGGACCACATCATCTGCAAAGAGCAGAGACCTAATCCTGCAGCCACCAAACCAGATCCCCTCAACGCCTTGACTGCGCCTAGAAATTCTGTCCATAAAAGTTATGAACAGAATCGGTGACAAAGGGCAGCCTTGGCGGAGTCCAACCCTCACTGGAAACGTGTCCGACTTACTGCTGGCAATGCGGACCAAGCTCTGGCACTGATCATACAGGGAGCGGACCGCCACAATCAGACAGTCCGTTACCCCATACTCTCTGAGCACTCCCCACAGGACTTCCCGAGGGACACGGTCGAATGCCTTCTCCAAGTCCACAAAACACATGTAGACTGGTTGGGCAAACTCCCATGCACCCTCAAGGACCCTGCCGAGAGTATAGAGCTGGTCCACAGTTCCACGACCAGGACGAAAACCACATTGTATATATGTTATATAATTTTCATAGTGGGTTAGAGTAGTTTTTCGGAGTATAAGTCGCTCCGGAGTATAAGTCGCACCGGCCGAAAATGCATGATAAAGAAGGGAAAAAACATATATAAGTCGCACTGGAGTATAAGTCGCATTTTTTGGGGAAATGTATTTGATAAAAGCCAACACCAAGAATAGACATTTGAAAGGCAATTTAAAATAAATAAAGAATAGTGAACAGGCTGAATAACTGTACGTTATATGAGGCATAAATAACTGAGAAGGTGCCTGGTATGTTAACGTAACATATTATGGTAAGAGTCATTCAAATAACTATAACATATAGAACATGCTATACGTTTACCAAACAATCTGTCACTCCTAATCGCTAAATCCCATGAAATCTTATACGTCTAGTCTCTTACGTGAATGAGCTAAATAATTTTATTTGATATTTCACAGTAATGTGTTAATTTCACACATAAGTCGCTCCTGAGTATAAGTCGCACCCCCGGCCAAACTATGAAAAAAACTGCGACTTATAGTCCGAAAAATATGGTAATGTGATTAAAAATGTATTTCCTTTGGTTAATTCATGCAAGTATATGTTAACTTTATTTTTGTTACAAAACCCATGTAAATTGGGGCGGTATAGCTCGGTTGGTAGAGTGGCCGTGCCATCAACCTGAGGGTTCCAGGTTCGATCCCCGCTTCCGCCATCCT
>NC_084568.2:9197500-9217500 GCF_033978685.3 Nerophis lumbriciformis
TTTTTGTTTCATCTGACATCACATGGACAAAGATAAGACCTTCTGTGGTCAGATGAAACAAAAATTGTGCTGTTTGGCCACAATACCCAGCAATATGTTTGGAGGTGAAAAGGTGAGGCCTTTAATCCCAGGAACACCATTCCTACCGTCAAGCATGGTGGTGGTAATATTATGCTCTGGGCCTGTTTCGCTGCCAATGGAACTGGTGCTTTACAGAGAGTAAATGGGACAATGAAAAAGGAGGATTACCTCCAAATTATTCAGGACAACCTAAAATCATCAGCCCGGAGGTTGGGTCTTGGGCGCAGTTGGGTGTTCCAACAGGACAATGACCCCAAACACACGTCAAAAGTGGTAAAGGAATGGCTAAATCAGGCTCGAATGAAGGTTTTGGAATGGCCTTCCCAAAGTCCTGACTTAAATGTGTGGACAATGCTGTAGAAACAAGTCCATGTCGGAAAACCAACAAATTTAGCTGAACTGCACCAATTTTGTCAAGAGGAGTGGTCAAAAATTCAAGCAGAAGCTTGTGGATGGCTACCAAAAGCGCCTTATTGCAGTGAAACTTGCCAAGGGACATGTAAGCAAATATTAACATTGCTGTATGTATACTTTTGACCCAGCACATTTGCTCACATTTTCAGTAGATCCATAATAAATTCATAAAAAAACCAAACTTTATGAGTGTTTTTTGTGACCAACAAGTATGTGCTCCAATCACTCTATCGCAAAAACATAAGACTTGTAGAAATGATTGGAAACGAAACTCACGACAGCCATGACATTATGTTCTTTATAAGTGTATGTAAACTTTTGACCACGACTGTATATATATTGTTCTCAGCTTGTGCCCTATATTGGAGAAGAGCTGGTCAACTTCAGAGTGGAGCCTTGTAGTCCTGCTGTCCACCAGGAGAGGAAAGAAGTCCTTGAGGTATGTTGTGCTTCTCTTGTGTCATAATCTGCAAGCTGTGAAGTGTTGTTCAAGCTATATTTAGTGCCTAAATTGAAGCAAATACAGTGTAAACACTCCTAAACTAAATTGCTGACATATTATTATTATTATGAGACACCATGATATTAACCAGCCTTAAATTGTCGTTATATTTATGTGGAATTGATATGGTCACACCAATTCAAATTGCTCTTTTCCTTGTCTTATCCACAAACCCCCAATGTATTGTGAACATCCAGGTGCTTTGTGCATGCATATCTGCAAGGTTACATTTCAGCACCCAGAGAATAGCAAAAAATACGCCAATAATGGCCGCACCCATAAAAAGCCCTTATTTGCTTATTTTGATACGCCAAACTCTATAATAAGTCACTCCCAGTCATTAAACACACATTAAGGAATGTTCGCATGCATAGAGATCATTGTATTGTACTTCCAAAACGTATAGTTACACCACATTACAGCTTGTCAAAGCATCTTCCTGCTGGGAAAATGTAAAATGACGCGTAAAGATACTTCTGCTCCGCCGCTCCCTGTCTGTGGAACGCTCTCCCTGACCACCTGAGGGCACCACAGACTGGATGCTTTTAAAAAAGGCTTAAAAACCCTTCTTTTTAAAAAAGCTTTTTTTTTTTAGATATATGCATCCTAGTTTTAGCTATTTGGCTGTTCTAGTTTTTATTTGTATTTATTTTTTATTATCTTTTTATTTTTATTTTTTTTAATACACTGTAGCACTTTGAGGTTGTTTACTCAATGTAAAGTGCTTTTTACAAATAAAATCTATTATTATTATTAAAGCTGCAATACGTCTATCCAGCCTGGAGATGGCGCCAAATAACCACTCTATATTTAAGTTACAATAAGAATGGTTATACTTGTTATTAAATATGTCATTCATTTTTAATGTTGACGTAAATGGTATTATATAATAATGGAATTAACTATTTAAATATTTAATTGATTGTTAAAATTGTATTCATTATTGATGTCATTATTTCATGATTTATTGACCTAATGACACAGTTCATGAAATTAAATAATTAAATCAATCATTACTAAATATTTAAATAATTGTTGAAATGATTAAATAGCATTACAAAACTGAACAAATAACAGTACAATTATTATAATTAATGACACTAATGATTTAAAGATCAGTTATTTCTAAATTTGTTCCAACTGACCCTTCATAGACAAGGGTCTGCGTTTATATTCTCCCAGTTGACTCGTAGGTTACAAAGCACTCTAAAGTCGCTTCCTGCTTGACTCAAAGACCCCTCCCAATGTGGTCCGTACGCAGAAAGTGCGCCAGAAGAACCAGGAAATGAAGGTTCTCATGGATCAGATGAGGAACCTGCTGTGGGACGTCAACGCCATGTTGACTCTTAGGAAATGATCAATTTGATGCACAGACTTTTCAAATGTCCAAGTTGGCCATGGACTGCACAACGGATAAGGGGACATCTTATTTCTATAAGTTGCACTGTTTTTGTTTGGAGTTTATACCCGGAACCCACAATTATGTTGGGTTTTCTGTTTGATGAGCTCCACACTACTTTCCACCTCCTTTTTTTTTTTTTACTGCAATAAGTTATTGTGCATTTTTGCAAAGCAAATATTTCCTTTTTTGTGCCGCAATGTGTGAACTTATCATCTGACACTGATCAGAGCCATTCTTCCAGAAAACTCAGTGTGTTTATAATATTGTGCTCTTTATGTTCCCAATGTTGGTGGGTTCCAATTAAATCCCCTTGGCAGCTATGTTCATCTCAGGTGCCTTGTACAGGTCGTGTGTATGTGCTTCATTAGTCTTCCTCAGTGCTCGACACTGTTGACCTTTTGGATTTTCAGACTTTCTTGCCTGAGAATGTCCTTTTGCCGACCAGCATACTGGATTATATCTTCGTTTTTGGATTGTTTTTTCTTAATAAAAGGTATGAATAATAGAAGTTCTGCATCTCCTTAAACATTTAGAGTGGGGATCTTCCATGTTTTCCTGGCCAAGAACATCTAAACTGAGGAGTAAGCAGAGTGTTTAAAATGGTGTTTTATATTAAACTGGTCCCAAATGTAACTTGGTAATGTGCAATACTAAGATATTCCAATAAGACAGTATAATGCTACTAATCGCTGGCTGGCAGCTTGCAAGTTAATCAATAGGTGACAACAAATTGCTACCTAATCGCTAGATATCTTAAATCCTGGCAAGTGTGTGGAAATATAATTATTTATTCATGATTTAATTTTAAACCTGCAAGGTGTAATGAGTAGGGTGGCCATGCCATTGTCGTTTATAAACTGCACTACACTGTATTGGATAAATGTTTATATAAAGATGTTTCAATTTGTGGAAAAATCGCCGGGGATATCATTTTTCTTTTAATAAAGTAGTGTTGTGCATACACAACTTTTTGACTTCCAATACGATTACCATTATTAATCCGAGACGATATCGGCACAAATCGCAGTTTATACTTGGATTATTTTGTAGTGTGCAATTTCAGAAAAGGGTTGATCGAGTGAATTTACACAGAAAACAAAGGTAGGTATGAAAAACACAAAAGTTTTAATAAATTAGTTTTTGAAGTGAAGTGATTGTTTATTTTGGCGACACCTAGTGGTCATAATTAAATACAACTCATGACGCAATAAGTTGAATAATGTCGACACTTTTGTTAGTGGATACTTTCTAAAATGCTTCTGTCTTGAAACATTTTTATATGCCCATCCATCCATCCATCTTTTTCCGCTTATCTGAGGTCGGGTCGCGGGGGCAGCAGCTTAAGCAGGGAAGCCCAGACTTCCCTCTCCCCAGCCACTTCGTCCAGCTCCTCCCGGGGGATCCCGAGGCGTTCCCAGGCCAGCCGGGAGAGACAGTCTTCCCAGCGTGTCCTTGGTCTTCCCCGTGGCCTCCTACCGGTCGGACGTGCCCGAAACACCTTCCTAGGGAGGCGTTCGGGTGGCATCCTGACCAGATGCCCGAACCACCTCATCTGGCTCCTCTCGATGTGGAGGAGCAGCGGCTTTACTTTGAGCTCCCCCCGAATGACAGAGCTTCTCACCCTATCTCTAAGGGAGAGCCCCGCCACCCGGCGGAGGAAACTCATTTCGGCCGCTTGTACCCGTGATCTTGTCCTTTCGGTCATGACCCAAAGCTCATGACCATAGGTGAGGATGGGAACGTAGATCGACCGGTAAATCGAGAGCTTTGCCTTCCGGCTCAGCTCCTTCTTCACCACAACGGATCGATACAGCGTCCGCATTACTGAAGATGCCGCACCGATCCGCCTGTCGATCTCACGATCCACTCTTCCCCCACTCGTGAACAAGACTCTGAGGTACTTGAACTCCTCCACTTGGGGCAAGATCTCCTCCCCAACCCGGAGATGGCACTCCACCCTTTTCCGGGAGAGAACCATGGACTCGGACTTGGAGGTGCTGATTCCCATCCCAGTCGCTTCACACTCGGCTGCGAACCGATCCAGTGAGAGCTGAAGATCTTGGCCGGAGGAAGCCATCAGGACCACATCATCTGCAAATAGCAGAGACCTAATCCTGCAGCCACCAAACCAGATACCCTCAACGCCCTGACTGCGCTTAGAAATTCTGTCCATAAAGGTTATGAACAGAATCGGTGACAAAGGGCAGCCTTGGCGGAGTCCAACCCTCACTGGAAACGTGTCCGATTTACTGCCGGCAATGCGGACCAAGCTCTGGCACTGATTATACAGGGAGCGAACTGCCACAATAAGACAGTCCGTTACCCCATACTCTCTGAGCACTCCCCACAGGACTTCCCGGGGTACACGGTCGAATGCCTTCTCCAAGTCCACAAAGCACATGTAGACTGGTTGGGCAAACTCCCATGCACCCTCAAGGACCCTGCCGAGAGTATAGAGCTGGTCCACAGTTCCACGACCAGGACGAAAACCACACTGTTCCTCCTGAATCCGAGGTTCGACTATCCGGCGTAGCCTCCTCTCCAGTACACCTGAATAGACTTTACCGGGAAGGTAAGGGTCTTTTATATGCAACTATAAATATTTGAAAAGTGTCCTGTTTTAGCCTGCAATATTGTTTAATTGGGACACTTTGTAAGTACAGTATGTCTAGCTTGAGTGCTATTGTGCGCTGAGCTGTTGTGTAGCTGCTAGCTCCTAGTAGGCTATAGCCTACCATGTTTACCTTTTGTAAATGACTCCACTAAAATACAAGAAAAGACCAAACTTTTGTGCTTGTTTGGAGACTTTTAGATGTGAACTGGCTGGTCACGTAAACAAGATGGAGGACCGCATGTTGGTGATGTGCGGATGGATACTGAAACATCGATTCTGCCAATACCAGATCTTTATGCCCTAATATCGATTCTCAAAATATTGATACTTTAGTTTAGGGGTGTCCAAACTTTTTCCACCAAGGCTTGAAAAGTCAACGATGCTGCGGCCATATTGATATTTTTTTTAATTTAATTTAAAAAAAAAATGCTAAAAACTGATTGTGTCAGCTATGTATGATTGGTGACTAAGTATATTATTATTAATTATTAGTTAGAACATTTTATCTTTTTCTCATTACATACTGATTTTTTTGCTCTTTTTCTTACATTTTTCCAGTTTTGTTCCCATGTCAA
This sequence comes from Nerophis lumbriciformis, assembly GCF_033978685.3. Classification (NCBI taxonomy): domain Eukaryota; kingdom Metazoa; phylum Chordata; class Actinopteri; order Syngnathiformes; family Syngnathidae; genus Nerophis; species Nerophis lumbriciformis. The sequence goes on from NC_084568.2 coordinate 9,203,089, forward strand.
AATATAACAATAATGATGATGATGATATCATTGTGTAACTGCGTAACCTAGTGTGTCAAAACTTCTGCCTGTACAAAAATATTAATGTTCAGTTACAAATTTAACAGTGTTTATTATTATATATATATAAATATATAAATTAATTAATCAATTCATAAGTTAGTATTTTCAATTTTTTATTAACTAACTGAACTTTGTTTGTATTTTGAGTATGTTTTATTTTAATTTTAAGAGCTTCTAATGTTTCAGATCAGGGGTGTCTGAACTATTTCCACCAAGGGCCGCTTACTGAAAAGTATGGGGGGCCGTTTCAATAATTTTGTTTAATTAAAAAAAATGCTAAAAAAAAAACCAAACCCAAAACAGATATTATATACATTTAAAAACAACATATTGTGTTATAGATGACTAAGTATATTATTCATTATTAGTTTAACATTTTCAGGGCAGCACGGTGGAAGAGGGGTTAGTGCATCTGCCTCACAATGCGAAGGTCCTAAATAGTCTTGGGTTCAATCCCGGGCTCGGGATCTTTCTGTGTGGAGTTTGCATGTTCTCCCCGTGACTGCGTGGGTTCCCTCCGGGTACTCCGGCTTCCTCCCACCTCCAAAGACATGCACCTGGGGATAAGTTGATTGGCAACACTAAATTGGCCCTAGTGTGTGAATGTGAGTGTGAATGTTGTCTGTCTATCTGTGTTGGCCCTGCGATGAGGTGGCGACTTGTCCAGGGTGTACCCCGCCTTCCGCCCGATTGTAGCTGAGATAGGCTCCAGCGCCCCCCGCGACCCCAAAAAGGGAATAAGCGGTAGAAAATGGATGGATGAATGAAGTTTAACATTTTTGGCTTTTTCTCATTACATTCCGATTTTATACTATTGTTCCTCACATTTTTACTGTTATTTTTTTATTTTATTTTTTTTTAGATATAAATGTTATTTGAAAACACAAGTTTTAAAATTTTAGTTGACACGTTAGGTACAGTACAGGCCAAAAGTTTGGACACACCTCTTTTTAATGTGTTTTCTTTATTTTCATGACTATTTACATTGTAGATTGTTACTGAAGGCATCAAAACTATGACGCCTGTGAAGTGAAAATCCTTTTTAAGCTCATGGAGAGAATGTCAAGAGTGTGCAAAACAGTAATCAGCGCATAGGGTGGCTATTTTGAAGAAACTAGAATATAAAACATGTTTTCAGGTATGTCACCTTCTTTTGTTAAGTACATAACTCCACATGTGTTCATTCATAGTTTTGATGCCTTCAGTGACAATCTACAATGTAAATAGTCATGAAAATAAAGAAAACCCTTGAATGAGAAGGTGTGTCCAAACCTTTGGGCTGCACTGTATATTTACAAAAAGTATCCGATCTGTATCGCCGATACCAGCCTGAATTTTACTCGGTATCGAATTGGAAAGAAAATCATTGGTATCGCACGTCACTCGTGCTTGTTTCAGAGATCTTAGATGCAAATATTCAACCAAAAATGTCACGATTGTCTTTACGGAGCCCGTGTTGAGAACCTGATTTAAAAAAAAAAGGAGCCCTGCAGCTTTCTTCTGCGCTGGCATGTGGTGTCATTTCACTCCAGACTGCTCGGATTGGAAGTCACAATCTGCATTTTCAAATCATTTTATTGGTTTGAAGAGTTTTTGCTGTGAAATTGTCCTTGCCCAGAGACAAGAATAGCCAAAGAACATGGCACCGCTACCAACTTCCTTGGCTGGTGCTGGCAGTCCCTTCTTGATTTGCCTTCCATTGAAGGCTGTCCTTTTGATTCCAAGCCCACTGCCTTCACGACAGTCCACCAGGATTGTCCGTCAGGCCCCTCTTCATTTTCTGACCTCCCGATTGGTCCGTCCGCCGCATGTTCCGCCCACATCACGCCCTCTCTAAGTCTTTGTACTTCTTCCGAAGGACGGACACTTGATCTTTGAAGAGCACCGGGTCCAGGCGGAACTGTGAGTGGACCAGAGGCATGTAGCCAAACCAGTTGGCGAAGGTGTTGACACACTCCTGGCGCTGGTTGAAGTGCTCCGGGTTCGCCCAGGGGACATTTTTTGTGGCCTGGCGGGTAAAAATAGGACAGTGGGATTAACAACAATGTGTTTGAGGCCCCTGTTCTCTGGTGTAGAAAAGTACCTGTGGGCTGGGCAGCTCCTTGTATTGCTTCCTTTGAGCCACTTTGATGGGTGGCAGGTGAGTGACAGAAGACACCAGGAAGTTCATCAGGATGTCCTCACAGTTGGTCGTATGATCCACCAAGGTCCTCAAAGACTGGGGCAGGTAGTGCGAGAACAGGAAGTGGTAGTACCTGTGGCGGAACGTGTGATGTTTTAATACATAAGCCTCAAATATTGATCAGTATTCTCCATATAGTCATCACTGCCTCGGCTAATCTGGCGCCCTAAGCAAAATTTAACTTTGTATTCATGCGAAACGACTTTTATACTTTTATACTCATGCATGTTTTGTACTACAAACCCCGTTTCCATATGAGTTGGGAAATTGTGTTAGATGTAAATATAAACGGAATACAATGATTTGCAAATTCTTTTCAACCCATATTCAGTTGAATGCACTACAAAGACAACATATTTGATGTTCAAACTCATAAACTTTTTTTTTTTTTTTTTGGAAATAATAATTAACTTACAATTTCATGGCTGCAACACGTGCCAAATTAGTTGGGAAAGGGCATGTTCACCACTGTGTTACATGGCCTTTCCTTTTGACAACACTCAGTAAACGTTTGGGAACTGAGGAGACACATTTTTGAAGCTTCTCAGGTGGAATTCTTTCCCATTCTTGCTTAATGTACAGCTTAAGTTGTTCAACAGTCCGGGGGTCTCCGTTGTGCTATTTTAGGCTTCATAATGCACCACACATTTTCAATGGGAGACAGGTCTGGACTACAGGCAGGCCAGTCTAGTACCCACACTCTTTTACTATGAAGCCACGTTGATGTAGCACCTGGCTTGGCATTGTCTTGCTGAAATAAGCAGGGGCGTCCATGGTAACGTTGCTTGGATGGCAACATATGTTGCTCCAAAACCTGTATGTACCTTTAAGCATTAATGGCGCCTTCACAGATGTGTAAGTTACCCATGTCTTGGGCACTAATACACCCCCATACCATCACACATGCTGGATTTTCAACTTTGCGCCTATAACAATCCGGATGGTTCTTTTCCTCTTTGGTCCGGAGGACACGACATCCACAGTTTCCAAAAACAATTTGAAATGTGGACTCGTCAGACCACAGAACACTTTTCCACTTTGTATCAGTCCATCTTAGATGATCTCAGGCCCAGCGAAGCCGAAGGCGTTTCTGGGTGTTGTTGATAAACGGTTTTCGCCTTGCATAGGAGAGTTTTAACTTGCACTTACAGATGTAGCGACCAACTGTAGTTTCTGACAGTGGGTTTCTGAAGTGTTCCTGAGCCCATGTGGTGATATCCTTTACACACTGATGTCGCTTGTTGATGCAGTACAGCCTGAGGGATTGAAGGTCACGGGCTTAGCTGCTTACGTGCAGTGATTTCTCCAGATTCTCTGAACCCTTTGATGATATTACGGAGCGTAGATGGTGAAATCCCTAAATTCCTTGCAATAGCTGGTTGAAAAAGGTTTTTCTTAAACTGTTCAACAATTTGCTCACGCATTTGTTGACAAAGTGGTGACCCTCGCCCCATCCTTGTTTGTGAATGACTGAGCATTTCATGGAATCTACTTTTATACCCAATCATGGCACCCACCTGTTCCCAATTTGCCTGTTCACCTGTGGGATGTTCCAAATAAGTGTTTGATGAGCATTCCTCAACTTTATCAGTATTTATTGCCACCTTTCCCAACTTCTTTGTCACATGTTGCTGGCATCAAATTCTAAAGTTAATGATTATTTGCAAAAAAAACTGTTTATCAGTTTGAACATCAAATATGTTGTCTTTGTAGCATATTCAATTGAATATGGGTTGAAAAGGATTTGCAAATAATTTTATTCCGTTTATATTTACATCTAACACAATTTCCCAACTCATATGGAAACGGGGTTTGTAAAACAAATTAACCGGAAATTAAAGTTAAGTTAAAGTTAAGTTAAAGTACCAATGATAGTCACACACACACACTAAGTGTGGTGAAATTTGTCCTCTGCATTTGACCCATCCCATTGTTCACTCCCTGGGAGGCTGCGCCCGGGAATAATTTTTGGTGATTTAACCCCCAATTCCATCTCTTGATGCTGAGTGCCAAGCAGGGAGGTAATGGGTCCCATTTTTATAGTCTTTGGTATGACTTGGCCGGGGTTTGTACTCACAACCTACCGATCTCAGGGCGGAAACTCTAACCACTAGGCCACTGAGTAGGTTATTGTTCAATATTGTATTTTTTAGGGCACAATAACACACTTATAACACATACAGTACAGGCCAAAAGTTTGGACACACCTTCTCATTCAATGCGTTTTCTTTATTTTCATGATATTTACATTGTAGATTGTCACTGAAGGCATCAAAACTATGAATGAACACATGTGGAGTTATGTACTTAACAAAAAAAAAAAGGTGAAATAACTGAAAACATGTTTTGTATTCTAGTTTCTTCAAAATAGCCACCCTTTGCTCTGGTTACTGCTTTGCACACTCTTGGCATTCTCTCAATGAGCTTCAAGAGGTAGTCACCTGAAATGGTTTTCACTTCACAGGTGCCATAGTTTTGATGCCTACAGTGACAATCTACAATGTAAATAGTCATGAAAATAAAGAAAACGCATTGAAAAGAGGTGTGTCCAAACTTTTGGCCTGTACTGTACCTAATGTGTTAACTAAAATTTAAAAACTTTTCAAATAACATTATCTAAAAAAAAAACAAACAATAATATAAAATCGGAATGTAATGAGAAAAAGCCAAAAATGTTAAACTAATAATTTATAATAGTAACAATCTACAATGTAAATAGTCATGAAACTAAAGAAAACACATTGAAATGAAAAGGTGTGTCCAAACTTTTGGCCTGTACTGTACCTAATGTGTCAACTAAAATTGAAAAACTTTTCAAATAACATTATCTAAAATTTTTTTTTTTAAAACAGTTAAAATGTGAGGAACGAGAGTATAAAATCGGAATGTAATGAGAAAAAGCCAAAAATGTTAAACTAATAATTAATAATAGTGACAATCTACAATGTAAATAGTCATGAAACTAAAGAAAACACATTGAAATGAAAAGGTGTGTCCAAACTTTTGGCCTGTACTGTACCTAATGTGTCAACTAAAATTGAAAAACTTTTCAAATAGCATTATCTAAAAAAGACAGTTAAAATGTGAGGAAGGAGAGTATAAAATCGGAATGTAATGAGAAAAAGCCAAAAATGTTAAACTAATAATTAATAATAGTGACAATCTACAATGTAAATAGTCATGAAACTAAAGAAAACACATTGAAATGAAAAGGTGTGTCCAAACTTTTGGCCTGTACTGTACCTAATGTGTCAACTAAAATTGAAAAACTTTTCAAATAGCATTATCTAAAAAAAAAAAAAAAACAGTTAAAATGTGAGGAAGGAGAGTATAAAATCGGAATGTAATGAGAAAAAGCCAAAAATGTTAAACTAATAATTAATAATAGTGACAATCTACAATGTAAGTAGTCATGAAACTAAAGAAAATACATTGAAATGAAAAGGTGTGTCCAAACGTTTGGCCTGTACTGTACCTAATGTGTCAACAAAAATTGAAAAACTTTTCAAATAACATTATCTAAAACAAAAACAAAAAATAACAGTTAAAATGTGAGGAACGAGAGTATAAAATCGGAATGTAATGAGAAAAAGCCAAAAATGTTAAACTAATAATTAATAATAGTGACAATCTACAATGTAAGTAGTCATGAAACTAAAGAAAACACATTGAAATGAAAAGGTGTGTCCAAACTTTTGGCCTGTACTATATTTACCCATCCATCCATCCATTTTCTACCGCTTGTCCCTTTCGGGGTTGCGGGGGGTGCGTGCTGGAGCCTATCTCAGCTGCATTCGGGCGGTAGGTGTGTTCCTGTAATTTTCCACTGACAACGCACGCCAAGGTACTTTGTGAATGTCTGGGGAAATTCGCCATTAAATTATTGTCAGTGACGAAGCCGGAAGGGCCTTGTAAAATTTAATAATTGATATTTTCCATGTGGTTATCCAGGCATAACGGGGGCCCCCCACTAATCACGAGGCCCTACTCTACACACAGGGTGTGGTCTGCGCATTGGATAACGCTAAATAACGCTGTTTTTTTTTTCAATTGTTTACACAACGTGCCAAACTTCACTGGTTTTGGGTTGTGTAAATGTAGCACAACAAAAATAACATGTCCTTTTACTGTATTTGACCTGTGGTAGAAGGCAGCACCAGTCAGGACTATGGAGTAGTCATTGGTCCACTTGGAGGTGTACCCCCAGGCGTGTTTTAACGGATCCCAAAAGTGGCTCCTGGGTGGGTACCCCACGATCCGATCCGGGAAACTGCGCCACACCAGGAAGGCAAAGTTGACCTACAAGTACACGAAAAATAAGAACACTACTCTTTTAATGGTCGATTTTGTTGTTGTTGTTGTTCACATTGGGTATCAGTACTCACCTCACTAGTCAACAGGACCGTGTCCTCATCCAGACTCAGCACTGCATCGGTTTCTATAGCAACGTGAGGCAGGAACCGACTGGTGGTCTGTGAGAGAAATTCGGCAGTACGGTAAATCTTCCAGCGCCGCAGGCCTACGTGTTATTTGGCGTTCGCTTCGTGAGATTAGGTGCATGAGTCAGAGACGATCTTGTTGTAGTCGATAGGTTTTTGCCAGGCAGGCTCATAAAAACAGCGTGTAAGTGACAGGAATGAAGGAGAATGACGGTCGACGGGACAGATGATAGGCGACATCAAGATGGAGGAAGAAGGCAGATAAGTAAACAGAGTGAGGAGGAGTCAGATGTGAGTTGAGCATAAATCACCTTCTTCTTGCCGTCTGTTACAGTGAGGGGCACCGGCATGGGAGGCCATTTGCTCCGACTCGGTGGTGGCTTTTCACTGTTCCATAGGATGATGATCTACGGCAGCATAGAAATCATTAGAGATTCATTGAAATGATCTGCTAATGTGAAATAATGTCAAATATATGGTCCAAGCATGCTAACATGTTAGCCAATTTTGAAGATTACAATTAATAGATTACGTTACTTGACGCTGTCCCGCTAAAAGCATTTTAGCCAGGTTTGTACATATAAACCCACAATTCATAGATTATGTTACTTGGTGCTTTCTCGCCAGCAGCATGTTAGCATTTTTACCAATTATGTAGCTATACATCTACAATTCATAGATTACGTTACCTGGTATTAGCTTGCTAGCGGCATTTTAGCCAATTATGTAGCTATAAACCTACAATTCATAGATTACGTTACCTGGTATTAGCTTACTAGCGGCATTTTAGCCAATTATGTAGCTATAAACCTACAATTCATAGATTACGTTACCTGGTATTAGCTTGCTAGCAGCATTTTAGCCAATTACGTAGCTATAAACCTACAATTCATAGATTACGTTACCTGGTATTAGCTTACTAGCAGCATTTTAGCCAATTATGTAGCTATAAACCTACAATTCATAGATTACGTTACCTGGTATTAGCTTGCTAGCGGCATTTTAGCCAATTATGTAGCTATAAACCTACAATTCATAGATTACGTTACCTGGTATTAGCTTGCTAGCAGCATTTTAGCCAATTACGTAGCTATAAACCTACAATTCATAGATTACGTTACCTGGTATTAGCTTACTAGCGGCATTTTAGCCAATTATGTAGCTATAAACCTACAATTCATAGATTATGTTACCTGGTATTAGCTTGCTAGTAGCATTTTAGCCAATTATGTAGCTATAAACCTACAATTCATAGATTACGTTACCTGGTATTAGCTTGCTAGTAGCATTTTAGCTAATTATGTAGCTATAAACCTACAATTCATAGATTATGTTACCTGGTATTAGCTTGCTAGCAGCATTTTAGCCAATTACGTAGCTATAAACCTACAATTCATAGATTACGTTACCTGGTATTAGCTTGCTAGCAGCATTTTAGCCAATTACGTAGCTATAAACCTACAATTCATAGATTACGTTACCTGGTATTAGCTTACTAGCGGCATTTTAGCCAATTACGTAGCTATAAACCTACAATTCATAGATTACGTTACCTGGTATTAGCTTGCTAGCAGCATTTTAGCCAATTATGTAGCTATAAACCTACAATTCATAGATTATGTTACCTGGTATTAGCTTGCTAGCAGCATTTTAGCCAATTCTGTAGCTATAAACCTACAATTCATAGATTACGTTACCTGGTATTAGCTTACTAGCAGCATTTTAGCCAATTATGTAGCTATAAACCTACAATTCATAGATTACGTTACCTGGTATTAGCTTACTAGCGGCATTTTAGCCAATTATGTAGCTATAAACCTACAATTAATCGATTACGTTACCTGGTATTAGCTTGCTAGCAGCATTTTAGCCAATTATGTAGCTATAAACCTACAATTCATAGATTACGTTACCTGGTATTAGCTTACTAGCGGCATTTTAGCCAATTATGTAGCTATAAACCTACAATTCATAGATTACGTTACCTGGTATTAGCTTACTAGCAGCATTTTAGCCAATTATGTAGCTATAAACCTACAATTCATAGATTACGTTACCTGGTATTAGCTTACTAGCAGCATTTTAGCCAATTATGTAGCTATAAACCGACAATTCATAGATTACGTTACCTGGTATTAGCTTGCTAGCAGCATTTTAGCCAATTACGTAGCTATAAACCTACAATTCATAGATTACGTTACCTGGTATTAGCTTGCTAGCAGCATTTTAGCCAATTACGTAGCTATAAACCTACAATTCATAGATTACGTTACCTGGTATTAGCTTGCTAGCAGCATTTTAGCCAATTATGTAGCTATAAACCTACAATTCATAGATTACGTTACCTGGTATTAGCTTACTAGCAGCATTTTAGCCAATTATGTAGCTATAAACCTACAATTCATAGATTACGTTACCTGGTATTAGCTTGCTAGCGGCATTTTAGCCAATTATGTAGCTATAAACCTACAATTCATAGATTACGTTACCTGGTATTAGCTTGCTAGCAGCATTTTAGCCAATTATGTAGCTATAAACCTACAATTCATAGATTACGTTACCTGGTATTAGCTTGCTAGCAGCATTTTAGCCAATTACGTAGCTATAAACCTACAATTCATAGATTACGTTACCTGGTATTAGCTTGCTAGCAGCATTTTAGCCAATTACGTAGCTATAAACCTACAATTCATAGATTACGTTACCTGGTATTAGCTTGCTAGCAGCATTTTAGCCAATTATGTAGCTATAAACCTACAATTCATAGATTACGTTACCTGGTATTAGCTTGCTAGCAGCATTTTAGCCAATAACGTAGCTATAAACCTACAATTCATAGATTACGTTACCTGGTATTAGCTTGCTAGCAGCATTTTAGCCAATTACGTAGCTATAAACCTACAATTCATAGATTACGTTACCTGGTATTAGCTTGCTAGCGGCATTTTAGCCAATTACGTAGCTATAAACCTACAATTCATAGATTACGTTACCTGGTATTAGCTTGCTAGCAGCATTTTAGCCAATTACGTAGCTATAAACCTACAATTCATAGATTACGTTACCTGGTATTAGCTTGCTAGCAGCATTTTAGCCAATTATGTAGCTATAAACCTACAATTCATAGATTACGTTACCTGGTATTAGCTTACTAGCGGCATTTTAGCCAATTATGTAGCTATAAACCTACAATTCATAGATTACGTTACCTGGTATTAGCTTGCTAGCAGCATTTTAGCCAATTATGTAGCTATAAACCTACAATTCATAGATTACGTTACCTGGTATTAGCTTACTAGCAGCATTTTAGCCAATTACGTAGTTATAAACCTACAATTCATAGATTACGTTACCTGGTATTAGCTTGCTAGCGGCATTTTAGCCAATTACGTCGCTATAAACCTACAATTCATAGATTACGTTACCTGGTATTAGCTTGCTAGCAGCATTTTAGCCAATTATGTAGCTATAAACCTACAATTCATAGATTACGTTACCTGGTATTAGCTTGCTAGCAGCATTTTAGCCAGTTACGTAGCTATAAACCTACAATTCATAGATTACGTTACCTGGTATTAGCTTGCTAGCAGCATTTTAGCCAATTATGTAGCTATAAACCTACAATTCATAGATTACGTTACCTGGTATTAGCTTACTAGCAGCATTTTAGCCAATTATGTAGCAATAAACATACAATTCATAGATTACGTTACCTGGTATTAGCTTGCTAGCGGCATTTTAGCCAATTATGTAGCTATAAACCTACAATTCATAGATTACGTTACCTGGTATTAGCTTGCTAGCAGCATTTTAGCCAATTATGTAGCTATAAACCTACAATTCATAGATTACGTTACCTGGTATTAGCTTGCTAGCAGCATTTTAGCCAATTACGTAGCTATAAACCTACAATTCATAGATTACGTTACCTGGTATTAGCTTGCTAGCAGCATTTTAGCCAATTACGTAGCTATAAACCTACAATTCATAGATTACGTTACCTGGTATTAGCTTGCTAGCGGCATTTTAGCCAATTACGTAGCTATAAACCTACAATTCATAGATTACGTTACCTGGTATTAGCTTGCTAGCAGCATTTTAGCCAATTACGTAGCTATAAACCTACAATTCATAGATTACGTTACCTGGTATTAGATTGCTAGCAGCATTTTAGCCAATTATGTAGCTATAAACCTACAATTCATAGATTACGTTACCTGGTATTAGCTTACTAGCGGCATTTTAGCCAATTATGTAGCAATAAACCTACAATTCATAGATTATGTTACCTGGTATTAGCTTGCTAGCAGCATTTTAGCCAATTACGTAGCTATAAACCTACAATTCATAGATTACGTTACCTGGTATTAGCTTACTAGCAGCATTTTAGCCAATTACGTAGTTATAAACCTACAATTCATAGATTACGTTACCTGGTATTAGCTTGCTAGCGGCATTTTAGCCAATTACGTCGCTATAAACCTACAATTCATAGATTACGTTACCTGGTATTAGCTTGCTAGCAGCATTTTAGCCAATTATGTAGCTATAAACCTACAATTCATAGATTACGTTACCTGGTATTAGCTTACTAGCGGCATTTTAGCCAATTATGTAGCTATAAACCTACAATTCATAGATTACGTTACCTGGTATTAGCTTGCTAGCAGCATTTTAGCCAATTACGTACCTATAAACCTACAATTCATAGATTACGTTACCTGGTATTAGCTTGCTAGCGGCATTTTAGCCAATTACGTAGCTATAAACCTACAATTCATAGATTATGTTACCTGTTATTATCTTGCTAGCAACATGTTAGCATTTTAGCTAATAACGTAGCTATAAACTTACAATTCATTGATTACATTACCTAGTATGTTATCTTGCTAGCAACATGTCCGCGATTTAGCCAATTATGTAGCTATAAACCTACAATTCATAGATTACGTTACCTGGTATATATTATCTTGCTAGCGGCATGTTCACATTTTAGCCAATTTTGTAGCTATAAATCTACAATTAATAGATTACGTTACTTGGTATATTATCTTGTTAGCAACATGTTAGCATTTTATGCAAAGGCAAGGCAAGTTTATATATACAGTATGTAGAGCACAATCTGTACACAAGGCAATTAAAAATTACTTCAGAGGAAATTACAAGAAGGCAACAGTAATCATAATTTCATATTAAAATCATTTTAGCACATTTTGTAAGTGTACACTCAGAAGTCATGTTTTTTTTATTACCAAGAGCTGTCTTGCTAGCATGCTAACAGTTAGCATTTTAGCTGTTACACATTTCTTAATTTCAATATTCATACTACTGTCCTAGCATTTCAGTTCAGTTTTTCAGTATTCACATGCAATTTCTACGAGAGTTGCTTAATGTAATTTTATAATTTTTTTCCTACATTTTTTACAAAACCGCAAAAACAATTAATGAAATAGTGGTTATGTCATGTCTGTGTGATCATGTTTTTGTCTTAGTCATGTTTTATTTAGTTATTGGACTTTTTAGTTTCTGGCTTTTCACTCCCTTGTCTTGTTTCCATGATTACCCATTAGTTTCACCTGTTCAACGTTTGGACTCATTGTGCACTCTTGTTTGTCACCATAGCAACCATTAGTTTTCACCTGTCACGTCACGCACCTGTTTCACGTTTTGAGTCACGCACCTGTTTTTGTTAATCATGTCTATAGTATTTAAGTTCATTGTTTTCAGTTTGTCGTTCTGACGACATCCCCATATTTATGCTTCTGCACACTCACCACACCCTTATGATCCTTGCTGCTCTTGTTTCATGCCGGTTCCATGCCAAGTAAGTTTTTGTTTATTAAGCCACAGTTAGTGTTTTTTGTTGTTCATAGTTTTTGCCTTTGTGCAAGTGTTTGGTTTCATAGTTTGTTCTCCGCCATTGTGCGCGCCTTTTGTTTACTTCCTTGTTTTGTATTTATAGTCTTTAAATAAAAAATGTACTCACATTCCCGTCTCGCCCGAGCCAACTTTCCGTTGCATCCCGGAAAAGCAAACACTCAGGACCATGTTTTGACAGGTTAATGCCGCTTGGATTATAAAACATTTATTATATAATTGGTATCTATGTATCTGTTTCATTTTTGTCCCAACGAAATAAAATGTACAAATGAACGATAGTATTAGCTGTCAAATATTTTTTGATGAAGCAGTGTCCTGTAAATTAATTTAATTGCATTTATTCAATGAATACAATTGAAAATATTAATGCAAACTATCTTGAACAATGGAAAAATATTTCCCCCCCCCTCCCTGCTTCTTAAAATTAGACTTTACAATGAAATATAATTATTTAAGTCCTTCAGAAATGTTTTTTTAAACATCTCTGTTACTCCTCATCCCAACTATACTTTAAATCTATTTTGTTAAAATGTACACTTATGTTGTGTCCGTGGGTTTTCACTCAGTGAAGTTAGCCTAACAAATTACCCCCGCCGAAAAAATGTGTGATATTTCACAAGTCTCATGTGAAGACCAAAAGTAAAAGTTTATTGATTGATTTTTCTGTATATTTGATGATATTTTAAATTATGACTGTTGGTTAAATTCCCAGCACTTTCCTATTACCTATATTATTTTTCTTTAATGTTGTTTTTTGTTTTTTTTACATACATATTTTGTCAGTGTTGACGTGTTATTTATGTGGTAATATTTTATGTAATTCCTAATTATGCTAAAAACTCACTCCTGTTACTTAAGTGGGTCGTCATCTGCTCAGAAACCTTGTGCAAAACGAAATACAACTTCCTGGGATGGGTCAATACCCATAAGTGTATTATCAGACATTAGTTGAAAAAAACGCATATTTTTACGTTTATTTTCAAAGCGTTTGGCATAGATTTGTTAAAATGGCTAATACAGTATATGTACACTAGTACGCCATTAAAGTATGTTTATTTTTAGATAAAAGTACTACATCTCGTACCTTGTCGGTGTGTGTTTGGCCTACTTACTTGTGAGCAATACTTTGACTTGGAGACCACCTGAAGCAACTTCATGATTGGCTGAGACTGGGACACCAAAGGAGAGACGGCGTGGATGACAGCAGTGAACTCCTGATTTGGACTGATGCCTTCAGCAAGGTCACAAATATACACACACACACAGCCATTTTTAGATTTGAATTGACCGCTTGGTAATATTTTGCAGCAATAATCCTACACAGACAAGACTTCTAATGATGTTAAGAAATAACGAACTTCCTTTCTTTCTGCAGATCTAACCTGGATCCACACCGACTTTTGTACTCGTATATAATGCGCTGTAATATCCTTCCAACATTTGCAACTGCCAATGTTAAGAGCACAAGTAGATCCAAAGCGTCCGTCTTTTATGTTACACGTCATTATTAACTATAGACAACGCCTAAGTCAGCGGTGTCAAACTAATTTTAGATCGGGGGCCAAATGGAGAAAAATCTACTCCCAAATGGGCCGGACTGGTGAAATCACGGCACGATAACTTAAAAATAAAGACAACTTCAGATTGTTTTCTTTGTTTAAAAATAGAACAAGCACATTCTGAAATTGTACAAATCATAATGTTGGTTTTTTTTTTTTAAATAATTTATGTGATAATGTTAATCAGTCAACTCATTGGTGTTAATGTTCAATCTATCAAGATAAAAAAATTATATCAAATTCAAATTACAGTATGTTATTTATGTAGTTTGATCATTTTCCTCGACTG